>NC_081342.1:67554642-67677546 GCF_029784015.1 Lycium ferocissimum
GGGTACATGGACTTGGGGCCCCCCATGGGTCATGATGGGCAGACGGGGTTGCCTCCGGCTTTGTCAAAAGGCATTGCTTCATCCAATATTTTGCATTGCTTATATTTTGGTTCGTTGATTGGTAACCGTGATGTCTTCGGATTGATTATACAAGATTTGGAAAAGGGTTTAGATTTTTAAAACAAAAAGTACTTTTTGGGATAGGGATTCTTTTGATTTGTTTGGTTTAATTTTTTTTCTTGTTGTTTTTTATACGTTATCGGGCACGGTTTATACCCCGGCCCTATTTGGCTCAACTCTTTCACACTCCCCGGGGTAAAGTTTTTGATGTTTCAGTCCCCCGTTTCGCTTTAAAAAAACGGGGGTTTCTAGAGCTCTCTTTTGGTTTCTTACCCCGGTCGTTCCTTAGTCGTTACTTTAAACTTTTAAAGCTCTTGTAATTTTAACGATTTTAATTTTTAAAAAAGTAATTTTTCCTTTTTCAATTGGTAGTTATCGAAGGGGTTCCCCAGGGGGGGTTAGGGGGGCCCGTTTTAAATTGGGGCGGATAACTTGCTAAAGTATTCTTTATTTATTTATTTATTGTGCTTTTTTACTCTATTTTTTCGATCTACGTATTATTACAGAGTGTCGATGTGGATTTTGGAAAGGCCAAATCGATGGACTTAGGCCTGACTTCATATGCTTATTCATTTATTCTTTTAATATGTTTTATCTATTATATGTGGAGTTCATAGTTTAAATAATTTTGATTGGACATAACTGTAATTATTTGCAAGTTCACAATTCTTTACTTTAATTTGTTGACAAACTACAAAATCATTTGTAGCTTGCACAATTACAGCTTTTTCTTTTGAACGTATGATATGAAGTGTAGAGTTTAAGTTCAAAGTATATCTGTAGAGTTTAATTTCAAAGTATATCTTAAGATTTTCTTTTGACAATTTTGTTGCATGGGTCATTTCATGACCATAATTATAAACTGTATCTCTCTTTTAAAAAATAAATTATTTGCATCACCTTTATGTTTATCTCTCTCTCTTTTTTTTTTTCCTTTTATTGTAGATTCTTGAAATTTAAGGATTTACATGAGTTCTCCTCATGATACTAAAATTAAGAGAAAAGTTAGTTTTTCATATGATTTACTTGTAGGTAGATATGATTCATAACTGAAGAAACAAACTGCAATGTTATTATTTGATAATGTTTCTTGCATAGGCATACTGATCATTAGACATTTAGAGATTCGTTAACTTAAAAAATTATTCCAATAATTGTTAACTATGGCTATCATAAATTACTATTGCTTGTTTGCATATTTACATTATGAACTTAACAGTAATCTACTAAACATCCTAAGGAAGATATATTTCATCGAATTTTTGTGCAGTTCGCTGTAAAAATTAAAGGAGCTATAATTTCTTAAAGACAAAGCAGAATGTAAGTATTTTAATCATAGACAACATTACCCATATTCAAATGAAAATAGTGAATTGTTGACAAAAATCATCAAATTGAATATTTGAAAGAACGATAAAATAGAGAAATTGTTCAAATATTACTTTATTGCATTAAATTTTATAATAAAATTAGCAATATGAATAAAACAACGATGGTAAACAAAAAGGTGGGTTTCAAACAAATGAAAACAGTTTATGCCAATTTTAATCTACAATAAAAGGTTAGAAAATTTGACATGGGCACAGCTACATACTATAACGGCGAATGAAGCAGAAGATCTACTATAAAAGCTTTTTCCCAAAAATTCAACTATCACAAATTTGGATATGAAGGATATTCTTTTGCATTCGGCCATAAGTAATTTTCAATATGTGTTTGCTTCATGATGATAATAAATATTATATAATATTATTTTAAAACATTTATATTAATTATCATGGAATGCACGTGCAATGCAGGTGTCCAGATACTAATAGAAAATATAAGAGCAAAAATACTTTGAAGTCCCTACTAGGTTCTATATTCTGCCCAAGCTAAAGAAAGATTCTTTCTAGATATTTCCTTAATCATGTATATGTGAGTGAAAATGAAAGAAGATAAAACCACTATCTTCCTGTACTTTTCCCTAATCAAATTGCCCTATATTCCACTTTTTTCAAAACTATTATGGTATAATTAGAAATAATTTTATACAGGTGGTGTGGTGTAATGGTTGAGATTTTTTTATTTTTAATCAGAAATTTCAAGTTGTAGCACTGATAATAGAGAATCATTCAGTAGGGAGTATTTTTTCCGCCTAGTAAAATTATTTTAACACGAAATTGGGTAAGTCGAGTCAATGAACTTCTCATAACGAATAGTTAAATAAAACAAAAATTATGAAAATGGGTTTCTTGCTAAAATTTTCAACATTGAAATGAGACATCTATATTTCATTGGTGGGACGTTAGTCCCTACTGGGTACTATATTCTGCCCAAGCAAAAGAAAGATTCTTTCTAGATATTTTCTAGATATTTCCTTAATCATGTATATGTGAGTGAAAATGAAAGAAGATAAAACCAGTATCTTCATGAACTTTTCCCAATCAAATTGCCTTATATTCCACTTTTTTCAAAACTATTATGGTATAATTAGAAATAATTTATACAGGTGGTGCAGTGTAATGGTTGAGATTCTTTTATTTTTAATCAAAAATTTTGAGTTGTTGCACTGATAATAGAGAATCATTCAGTAGGGAGTATTTTTTCCCCTTAGTAAAATTATTTTAACGCAAACTTGTGTAAGTCGAGTCAATGAACTTCTCATAGCCAATAGTTTAATAAAACAAAAATTATGAAAATGGGTTTCTTGCTAAATTTTCAACATTGAAATGAGACACCTGTATTTCATTGATGGGACATTCTAGCTATATAGAAACATGAGTTTTAAGTGTTGGATCGTCGTCCTCACAATGCAACAGAGTAATTTTGATTGATTGATGGTATCAAGTACTTATACATGGGCTGCTATCTTTCCTTACTTATCCCACTTTAACACTCAATTCTTTTTCTTCATCCATTTGAGGTTGGCCTCGCAACTTTTCTTTTAAATCTTTTTTAGCCCCTTACTCCTTTGATTTATATTACTCTTTCCGGCTCAATTTAAGTATGACCGGGTATAAAATTTAAAAATAAAAATAAAATTTGAATCTCATGGTCCTAAATTAAAAATGTGTATAATGTACTAAAATGTCTTTTGAATCTTGTGGTTTTAAACTAATCATGTAGTGTTTGAATTATCAACTTACTAAATATAGAAAGAGACACGCATTTGGGGACAAAGGAAAGTAAAATACTTAAATTGGGACAAAGAAGGTAGTATATATGATATTTTTAGCTTTTATATTTAGTTCAAAACGAATAGTTTTTACGTAATCAAGAAGATATTAATAGCTTTTAGCTTTTATTTTCTTTGTTCAAATTACCTTAATTAGATAAATGCATATTTACATAACCAAGAAATTATATAATATTGAGACTATTATAATTTAGTGAAATCGCTTTCTACTCTCTAGGCATAAGCAATTCTTTAAGGGGTGTATTCGAACTAAAAACACCATCTAATATGAACCGGAGGGAACATTACGTCCCTCTACATATTTGTCATTATACATTTTGGCAAAATTTAGGCAATTGTAGAGCCACATTTTTGTTTCTAACTAAAGAATTTTTTAGATCTTATTAATTAGTCTCTCTTTATTTCAATTTATGTGGCATTTTTCATTTTTCGAGAGTTAATTTGATTAAACTTTGAAGTTAAATTAAATTAGATCCACTTAATATTTTAAATTAAAATTAAGATATTGGAAACTATAAAAAAAAAAAAAAAAAAAAGGTACTATATATTACAATTTTAACTGAGAATTAATATTTTTTAAGGATAAACTATATATGAACTAAATTTATTCTTGAGGTTCATTTAATGAATTTAGTTTTTTTCCTTAATTTCATCTGAAATTAAGCTTAAATTACCATATTTAACTAATATAAACTCATGCGGCATGAAATATCGTGAGTGAAATTAAAACTTAATAAATACCAAAAACTATTTCTATCTATAAATAAAGAAATTATTATTCACAAATTCATAAATTTTTAATACTTTCCAATTTATGATTTCACAGAGTTGTAACTATTTTATATAATTTAGATCATGTTGCTTTACAAAATGTCGAGTCGGTTGTATCTCTTTGGTATTTGATAATTCTCCTGTCAATCTTCCTTCCTCATAAATAATTTTTTATTTAAAATGTCAATCTCCGAAAACACCACTTATTTTGAAACAAAATGAAAAGGTAAAAACATCACTTATTTTGAAATGAAGAGAATATCAGCATGGGCTAACCCCATCTAGTTTTTTTTAGAAGAAAGGAAAAAAGCAGAAAGAAGGGGACAAAAAAGGAAAACCATTATTGTGAGTTTGAAACCTAAACAAACAAGAATTCAACATTATAAGACTTATACATAGACATGTTAAAAGAAATTTACATCAGTCACATGAAAGATATCAACAGACAACTCTTCATAGAAAATAATTTTTTAATTTTAAAAATAAGATAGATTACCAATTATATAGTGTAAAAGATAATACTATTCGTGTGTATGTAAAAAAAAAAAAAAAAAAAAAAAAAAAAAAGGAGAGCTGGGAATATTGCAAGCCATACGTACAGATAAAGCATGTGACAAGTAAAAAATTTTGGACTTTGCATCACATGGCGAATGATTGATTCTTTATTTCTTGCCAGAATTTCCATATATGAAATATCTTTTTATTTTTCCTTTTTCTTACAGAGAGGGAAAAAAATTTGTGAAAATAAGATCTCTTGACCTCTTACAATTTGAATAGAAGAAAATGGCAGATTTTTTATGTGTAAAAAATAAAGATTTCTTGCAAAAGAGTCATAAACTAAAATAAGTTTGTAAAGGGCCAAAAATCTATTTCTCCAATTTTCCAAACCTCATGTTTATCCCAAACAGCATTCACTTACCGTAGTTAAGTGATAGATTGAAACAACAATACATACCATAGTCATGATAAGCAATAAGTGTATATATATGCACAGTGCCAAAATTACTAGGTTCGAAACACTACATCCGCCACCAGTTAAAATAAGGCAAAACTAATACTTTCGTCATCCCAATTTATATGAAAATGCTTGGCTGATATATATATATATATATATATATATATATATATATATATATATATATATATTATTTTATTTTTGTAATTTACTAATATTTATATCATTGATTGCAAAAGAAAATATCAAGATAATGATTGAAAATTTAGTTTAGTAAATAAAACGTCATATCAAAAGTTAAAATCTGATTAGTTTAATCAACTTGAATTTTTTGAATTTACGAGAGTTGCATATAAAACTAAATGATATACAACATTGTAATTATTCTAAATGAAAATAAGTTCACATAAATTGGACGGAAAAAATACTAATTTTTTGTTGTTACTACATGGTAAAAACAGAAAGAGTTGAAACTCATTATGTTCCTATAAGAAACAGTTAGCAGAACATTCTTCCTTAGCGGTTCAAGAATACTATAGTTAAGTGATTAAAGTTTGTGTGCAAATACATATCCTTCCAAGTTTGTGATCCTTGAAGCCATGTTATATGGAACCTCTCAAACTAGAACATCTTTTTATAATCGTAATGTTCGGACCAGCCTGCATGCACCTCGACTAATTTCACGAGGTACTTGCTACCTCGTGCCAACACAAGTACCGAATAACTCTGTCCATCAAGACTTAGACAGCTGACAAGAAATCACCTATTGTTTTTGCTTCCGATGGAATCTGAACCTTCTTAAACTCGACTTGCTTTTGATCTATCTCCGGTATGCTTTGATATAACAAGACTAGAGCAATGCAAACATGTATGCAGCAAGAGTACATGTCTGATCCATTTGATACGATAACAGCATTGATCGGCAACCTTAAGCAAATGGTAAGTAACTTGCTATAACAAGTTAGATCATACTTATAGTGCAAAAAAATTCCATACACATTCAATGTATACAACATCACTTAAATCCCGTTTTTTAATGGCAAATAACACCCACAAGAGTTTCCTTGAGAATAGGATTAGTCAGAGATCAAGTGCACCGAAACACAAAATTAACCACAACCTCAATGAGATGATTTCCAACCATAAAATGGGTTGATCTCCCACAAATTGATCATCTCATTCAGCAACTGACTTGAATAATACACTATTGTTTTTATGGCTAACTAGTGCAGAACTTGTCTTATAAGCCATCTAGTATTTGTTTAAAAGAGTATTGAAATTGAAGCACAACTACAAACACAATGCAAGGACTAAATGAACCAGTAATATTAAAAAGTACATGTAGCTCATACAAGCAGAGGTCACAACTTGATGGGTCGATCCACCTACACGTCTTGCTTTTACTGTTATATCATGAGTAAACTCTAGGACAATCATTCCTCTGCATAGCACCAAAGACTGCTTAGAGTTAGTGCAGCGTCAACTTCCTCAAGCATCTGCACCCAAAAACAAAAACGAAGAGCAATGGTAAGCTTGCTATGCAGCACTTATGATGGGAAAAAAATGCAGAAATAGGACACCATAAGGGGTGATCTTGATTTTTGGCTCCACTTAATAAAATCTTTAAAAAATGACCTCAATTGCCCATCAGGCATATTTTCTAGTTGTAGTGTGTGCATAAGTTAGTTTTGCCTATGAGGCAGGCAGGCAGGAGATCGGGACATAACAAGAAATTACAGACAGAGAAGATAGTGCTATGTATTGCCCAGTGTTATTAAAAGCAAAAAGCGCAAAAAAGCTCTAAGGTCAGCTGGGGCTTTAAGCGCAAATAAAGCGTGGGCTTTAATGAAAAAAGGCGCAATCGTGAAAAAAAAATAAAAAATACATATATATATATATATGTGTGTGTGTGTGTGTGTGTGTGTGTGTTTAGTCCATAATAAGCATGAACAACAAATATATGGACAACAAAATTGTAAAAACATTACGATAAAGTGAAATATCAATTATCTAGTGTCACCTCTTCAAGAGAGGCTCATTATCCAGGAAAAGTATGTCTTAGAGCCTTGATGAGACTGAAGCGCAAATAAAGCGAGGCAAAGCGCTCAACATGTTTTGAGCCTCGCTTCAGGGCTTAAGCGATCTTTAAGCGCGCCTTTGACAACACTGGTATTGCCTATCGGACAGGAGTTTAAGTTGTAATATGGACTTGTGAACAATTGAGCAACACAGACAACTTTCACCTATGAAGCAGAACTTGTTGCCAATAGAGCAGGTTAATTGTTTCCGACTTATCGAATTGTCCCGAATTCCTGCCTCATAGGCAAACTAATTTATACCAATAACTTATGGCAGATATACAACACAAGTCATTTTCTAAAGATTTTAGTAACTGGGGCCAACAGTTCATGTCCACCCCATATGGGAGTTATTATTGCAAATCATCTACGATAATGGGATAAAGAGGTAGAGAAAGATGCTAAAATCTCACCATTTCGGGAACAAGCACTCCTTGAAGAGAATCCAGAAGGAGCATTTGGAATGGATATGGACAGCTGAGTGGTGGAGAAATTATTTTTGCTGGACACCTCGTCGAGATTGGACCACGATTCTTTGGATGTAGGCCACTCGTCAAAGAACGAGCGCATTGGATTCTGCGGCTCCTGCTTTACTGTACCAGGCGAGCCTATGTCACTGCTAAAGAAGCAATGTTGGGGTTGCTGTTTTGATTTAATCACAGGTTCAAATGGATTAGCTGAGGAGCCGCCCAGCAGCTGGGAGTCATTTTTCGGATTAGTCATGGGCTTTGACGGGATTTGTGATGGCATCAGACGCCACATGTTGTCCGTGTTAGAACCAGCCACATCAGCATCAGGAGGCATTCCATGGAGATACCTGTGTAGCATTTCATGAAACTGGATTTTATGCCATTTACGCCAAAGGCGAGACCAACATTATACACCATATCAGACATTCTCACTGGAGCAGTGTAATAAGAAAATACGCATGGAACTTGGAATGGTACCCAACCTCCTACCACTAAAGGGTCGTTTGGTAGGGAGATTTTAGTACAATGTTTGGTTGCAAATTTAAATCTATTACAACTAATACCTGTATTACTTATACGCCCTATTCAGTAATATTTATACATAGTAAATCATAGCATTAACAATACAAGTACTATTCTTATACTTATACACCCTATTTAGTACTATTTAGAAATTATGCAACAACAACAACAACATACCCAGTGAAATCCCACAATGTGGGGTCTGGGGAGGGTAAAGTGTACGCAGACCTACCCCTACCTCGGAAGGTAAGGAGGCTGTTTCCAAAAGACCCTCGGCTCAAGAGATATTTAGAAATTATGCAATGCATGTTATTTTTAATACAACAAACCAAGCAGTCGATAAGAGAGAACGCCAGCATAACTTGTCTTCGAACCAAACAACCCCTAAATGTGGAGCAAACCCTGTCTAAGAAAAGGGCTGAAAAGAACAAGATATAGTTTCCTTAAATTAATGAGTTTTTATTGAAAACCAGAAAAATTCCTTTTTGATAAAGATTGACAATGTCATGCTTGTATTAAATAGGGGATGCATTGTAAGCAGGGAAACTTTGTCATCTTTTGTCCTCTTGCATAAATATCTTGTCCTCCTTATACGAATCTGACAAATATAGAAGGATTCTAACTGCGCAATAGTTGATGAGCTGAAAGTGATGAAGTTGATGAGATAAGATTTGAGATAATATCATGATTAGTGATATCCGTTAAGTGCTCATGATAATCACTAGTATTTCAACCTTTTTATGTAAGATAATGAAAACCTCAAATTATTTTACAAAGGGAAGATAGTAATTGAAGAATATGCCTGCTACTTGAACTATTACAATCAACGTTTTCAGAATAGTTTAAGAAATTTAAAAACGTTTCAAGTTTGGAACAACTGGAAACAAAGAAGGATTGACAACCCATCTCCTATTTAGCATCCTCTCAAATGTAAAAGATTTGAGCCAACAATTCTTTCATCAGCAATAGAAAACACAGAATATCCGTTTCAATTTGTTTGTCTTAGTTTGATTGGGTATGGAGTTTATGAAAGTAAAGAAGACCTTTTAATCTTGTGGTCTTAAACTAAAGATATATATAATGTATCACAATGCCCTTTAATCTTGTGGTCCTAAACATCCCATGTGGGATCTGAAATTTAAGAGTTGCCAAATTAAAAAAGAGACATTCTTTTTTAAACAGACTAAAAAGGAAAGTAAGACAAACAAATTGAAACAGAGGGAGTATTAAACAGGCTATGTGACCAAACACTGAGATTTGATGCAAAGCTATGAGAGAATTTAGATGAAAGTAACAAAACTGGCATGTCAATTACTTGAGAACTTTTTAACAGAAGCAAGTAATCAAGATGCACGATGGTAAGAGAAAGATGCATACAAGGAGAACATGAACCATAGAGGACAGATGTACCTATAGTCCTTGTTATTTATCCCATAGGAGGCAGGCTCCATCTGCAGTTTCGTAGTAGTGCTTCCATAACTCATTCCATCTGAATTAGCAACGGAATATAATGGCATATTTTGAAAGCTTCCACTGCTATTGCTTTGGAAACTTCCACTTCTATTGCTGCTCCCAGTAGTAATGTGTGATATACTTGTCGACAAGGACTGGGATGTAGTTTGAGATTCCACAGGCTTTCTTGAACGGTTACGGCCGCGATGCATGTGCCGCTCACAATATTTGGAGTCAGGATGTGCATCTTTCGAGCACCTCCACTTCTTTCCATCTGTCCTTCTACACCTTCCTGGCTCGGGGTCAAACTTCTTCCCATAATAGGAACAGTAACCCACTGCACATGTAAAATACATTGCCACATTTACATAACAAGCCCCACATCCACCAACCAAAAGGAAAGACCTTTATCATGCAAAATGATTTATTTTTGGGAGATCAGGGAAGGTCAGAATTTCATTGATATTGCATCCAATCCCTTGGAGTTTTGACGGCAGTGTAGCCATTCAAATGTCGCATTTTTTTTTTTTATTTATTTTTTTTTTTATTTTTTTGCAAAAAGAAAATATTTTGCTATATTTGAACGGCTACACTTCCGTCAAAACTCCATGAGACTGGAATTTCTGTGACAGACTTGTTCTCAAATTTTCCCATGTTAGATTGTCAAAGTATTTTGGGAAACATTTTTTCTAGCACAAGTTTCTTAAAAATGAGGAAAATGACTTCCCCAATGGAAGTTGGGAAAACATGCTTCATAAGTGACATTTCAAATTCATTGTCTCCTCCCCATCCCCACCACCATCAAACCCCCATCCCAACCATAGTGTTTTGCTAGATTACATATAAATGCTCTTGGGATAACATTTTTTTGCTTACTTACCAAATACTAGAAAATAATAGAAACCCACTCGTTTTCCAAAAAAAAAAACATTTTCCATGGAAAATATTTCCTTCATTCCGAACACACCCTTGGGCACAACCTTAACAGAGTACTACAGGATGGAGACATTGAAATCTAATACAACTGTAAACTATGAAATCACGTCTAAAAGAAAGATAGAGAAAAAGCAAGAGAAGCAAGAACGTGTCAACCCTGGGTGTACTGCCAATTTCCAATTTGCCATAATGAAACACAAAGCTATAGCCCACCAGCTGCCAAGACGGTGGATATATGTTTAAGTAAGCGTTTTTGCCAAAAATTAAACTATGTATATATCTAAATGACATCTATGTATATATCTAAATGACATCTTTACAGAAATCGTCTACAATATAAAACCAAATAACAAATCCAACTGACAAAAACAATTGGATTTAGTATATTGATGAAGGCTAGTATTCATTTAGATAAGGTCAGGGGTTTGAATCATAAAACCCGAGGTACTCTTTTTTTCCCCTTTAAATGAGACAATGTCAGCTTACCCAGCCTTTTTAAGGAAGTGAGCATATGTTTAAGGAATCAAACCTATGATCTTAACCAACAAGTTCACTCCTTTGCGATGCACCGGTGTTTTAACTTCAGTTTTAGGTATTGCATAAATTTCAAAAAAGGAATTAACACTTTTTCCAAAAAAAAAAAGGAGTTAAAATGCAAAATACTTCTTGTTATCTCCTTGGCCTCCGTTTCTCTCTCAATTTCACAATTTGGCAGGTGTAAATATACAACTCTTTTTTTTTATAAGGTAATATAACAGAATTTTCAGTTGAAAATATACAACTCTTGCCTTTTAAATTTGGTCATTTCTAAGGTGTACACTTGTTTGCCAGAGTTTTAGCTCATTTCTTTATGTTTTTTCTTCTTTTTCTTAAAAGACCTACAGGGATTTATTTGATTGCATTTTAGGTGCTGCCTCAGTCAGAGAAAACTCGTCCCACTTTCTGCCCAGTGTGGGGCACTGTTATTCACTAATCTTTTGAATCTAAAAATAATTAACTCGTATTGCTATTTTGTTTTATTTACTCTACAATTTTTGTGATTGAATCTTGTTTATTTATAAAAAATATTGATACATTTTAATAATAAAAACAACAAAAAATAAGAAATTTGAGAACTTTGAAGCAAAGTATGAAACTTGAGATTGTGTAAAGATTGAAATTTTACAGTAAATAGTTAAATTCGTTATACACATTTGGCTAGTTAGATCAGAACATAAATTTGTAAATGACTATCAAATTTAACATCTCTCGGCTCTCTACTTTACTGTTGGCCTGTCATTGGAAATCCAAAGTCCACCACTGAATGCACCCACAATTAGATTGCACTAGACCAATTCAAAACCAAAAGCAGTTCATCCTAATCAAAAATAATTTAAGATAAAAAGAAAAGGAGAAAGCTTTTTTTATAATGGAGAAATCCCCGAGCTGAGGGTCTTCCGGAAACAGCTTTTCTACCTCCAGGAGGTAGGTGTAAGGTTTGCGTACACTCTACCCTCCCCAGACCCCACTTGTGGGATTACACTATTACACTGGGTATGTTGTTGGAGAAATCTCCCAGGGAAGTGGCGCACGGTTCAGAACTTGGTGGATAATGACCGCGCCCCTCTATTCTTCTCCACTTAAGTACTAGACCTTTATGGTAGGTTCGATACCGTGATGAACACCTAAACCACACGAGCAGGCTCTTACCACAAGACGAGAGAGGGGGGCCAAAGAGATGAATGATTTTTCTAGCACTTTTTTTAATAGCCAATAAATCCGTCAGGGGAGAACTTGAGGAAGAGGAAGATTACCTGTGTTTGTTGGTGCTTCATGTGCAAAGAATCAGGGGAAGACGTAGATCACCGACTCTTACATTGCCGGGTAGCATCTTCGTAATGGGGGGACTTGATGAGATGGTTTGGTTTCGAGTGGGTAATGCCGAGAACTGTGAAAGAAACTATGTTTAGCTGGGCTCGTAGAAGACGAAGGAGGAGATGCAGGGCATGTGAAGTTGCCCCTTTAGAGCTAATGTGGACCATATGAAGAGAAAGGAATAGGAGAGCTTTCGATGGAATAGAGAAAGATTTTGTACACTTGAAAAATCTTGAGAAATAGCCTCTTTTCCCTTGTTTCTTTTTGATGCACCCATGAGGTTACTTTTCGTATAGATGATTGGGTGATTTTCGTAGAAAATCATGTATTCTTGTAGGATTTTCTACTTTTTGCTATGCTCCTTGTATACCGGCTAGTTAATGCCCCTTCTGTTAATAATATTCTTACTTCATCGAAAAAAAAAATCCGTCAGGAGCCAACCGTAGCCTTTGAACCTCGGGGATGATGAGTCCGTCCCTCAACCCTTCTCCACTTAAATACAGGACGTAGAGGGCTCGAACCTTGTGACCTAAGACACAAGTCCTTCAACCTTTGCCAATTTAGCTAAGCATTAATAGATAATGAATGGATAATATACTTCCACCAAAGATTTCAGAATCAAAACTAAGGAATGGAAGCTTTATTATACTTCCATAACAAAATTTGAAGTTCTCTTTTCTTTTTAAAAAAGCAATGAGAAACAATGTTCCTAGCTCTGCATGTCTCCAATTTCACCATCAAATTACAGTAAGCTTCCCATTCATAAATGCAAAACACAATAAAATGCTCAACTGAAACTAACTAACCTAATTAAGAACCAATTAACAAACAAACAACAAAAACAGAACTTTAAACTGAAAAAAAAAAAAAGATAGAAAAAACATACAGCTAGGATGATTGAAGAACCTGGCTGAAATAGCATTAAAACTCCGGCGAATCGGTGCTACCAGGTCCGGCGGCACAGGTAATCCTGCCACCAAATACTTATAAATCATTGCTTGATGCTCCAATTCCTGCCACTGCACCGCCGTAAACGGTGGCCGGAATCCATAGTCATACCCCACCCCCACCCCCATTTCCAAGGTCCCACTCATCTCCTCCAAGAAAACTTTTTCTAAACACCCTTTTCCCTTTTCTAAAAGCTGCACCCAAAAAAGAACACAACAACAGTTAATAAAGGGCAACCTGGTGCACTAAGCTCCCGCTATGTGCGGGGTCCAGGAAACGAAAAACATATTGTAGTTAATATAGAAACTAAGAAACATATTGTAAATGCTGAAACAGAGAAAGTAAAAACAAGAGAAGTCTTTTTTTTTTTTTTTTTGTGTGTGTGTGTGTGTTTCTTGAGTGCAAGAGAACCTTTTTTCTTTACACGCCCTTTTCGTTATTCTAAAAGCTGCACCCAAAAATGAATACAATAGCAGTTAATATACATACATATAGTAAATGCTGAAACAGAGAGAAAAAAACAGGAAAATACTTTTTTTTTTTTTTTTTTTTGTGTGTTTCTTAAGTGCAAAACAACTTTTCTTTTAGCTAATTCACACACTCTTTTCCCTATTCTCCCAAAAATGAATATAAACAGCAGTTAATATACATACATATTATAAATGCTAAAACAAAGAAACAAAAAAAAAAAGTTTTTTTTTTTTTTTTTTTGTGTTTCTTGAGTGCAAGAATTATTTTTTAAACTCTTTTTGTGTTTCTTGAGTGCAAGAATTTTTTTTTTTCTCTAATTCACACACCCTTTTCCTTATTCTTAAAAGCTGCACCCAAAAATGAATATAAACAGCAACTAATATACATACATATTGTAAATGCTGAAACAGAAAGAGAAAAACAAGAAAAGTCTTTCTTTTTTTGTGTGTGTGTATAAGTGTAACTGTGTGTGTGTTCACTATGTGTGTGTGTGTATAGATAGAGAGCAGAGGTTGTTGAGGTTACCTAAAAGGGGGACAGATCTAGGGTTTTTGGATAAACCTGCAAAGAAAAGCAGAGAGAAAAGTTTTTTTTTTTTTTTTTTTTTTTTTTTTTGAGTGAATGAAGTGATAAGAAGAGTAGTACTGAGGGACTGATAGTGTAGTAGTAGTACTTGTTAATGGGGTTTGATTAGATGGTAATTAAGAGTTAATCAAATGGAGATTTGAAAGTTGACATTGTGTTTTAGGAATGGAAGAAATGGGGGTTTTGAGGAAGTTAATGATGTTTTTTGGGAGTGTTGAGGTTAAGAGAAGCATTAGGACATGGGAATAAGGATGTGGGGTTGAGGTTTGAGGGGACCTTAGTGTATGGGGGGCCATGTCTTTGTATGTTGGGGTCCAATTGATGTAAATATCTCTTTCTTCTTTTTCTTTCAAAAGTGTTCATATGATTGTATTTTATAGGCATAATACATAAATAGGTCTTTAAATTTAGCTTCAGCTGGCATGTATACCCTTCAATTTTGGGTGTACATAAGTAGACACCTTAATTTGTATAAAGTTGAATAAGTAAACATAAATGCTGACGTGGCATTAATGCGGCACTGACGTGGCCCTCCAATATTTATGTGTCACGTCAGTGTCATATCATCATTTGTGTTTACTTATTCAACTTTATACAAGTTAAGGTGTCTACTTGTACAAACCCAAAGCCGAGTAAGATACTGGCAAAAAGAAATAAATTTAATTAGTCGATTTATGTATTATGCCAACTTGACCAAAAATAAAGATTCGCGCATAGCTTGATTAACTAGTTAAATACTTATCAAGTTTTAAGAGTGTGGTAAGAAAAAGTTGTGAACAAATAGGCTAAGCGAAAATCACTTCTAACAAGGTATGCTACCTCCCACCTAAGACAGTTACTTGATAACTCTGTCCATCGAAATTTGGACAGATGGAAAAAACCACCTTATATTTTTTACTTTCAATGGAATTGGAACATCTGAATAAAGTTAGTTCGTGCCTATCTTGATTAATTCACTGAATACTTGTCAAAGTTTAAGAGTGCAGACGAAGTTGTGAATGCGAAAAAGGGTCGCGGGAATCACCTCTAAAGGGCTATATTTCAACTTTCGTCATATAAACTTAAATAAATAAAAGAAGAACTACAAAGCTTTTTCTTGCTCTACTAAAACTCAAACATTGGTCTTCCATGATTCAACTTTCCTTGAATGTAAACTTTGTTCTTAAGGTCCAATATGAAGAATGACTACAACAAGAACATCTGCTCGCAGTGCTCTATTCATTTTCTTTTAATAGGAAACTATGACAAATTTGGGAGTCAATTCTTTATTCAAATAAAAGAAGCTTGAATTTTTGGGAATAAGCGATCCTCTTTAAGTTTTTATCACTCCAACACTCTCTTTTCACATAAGCTCTTTCTTCATGTACTATGATTGATCCATTTCTTTTATTTGCTCAGTTCATAATTTAATTTCACAATATGTATGACTGCCACATTATCAACACCTAACTCATGTAAAAGTATATACACAATCCATCTCATGAACTTTCAGAAGGTCATACTATAATTACATTTAAATGACATTCTTCAAAAGTTCCCACAAACTGTCTTCTATACATTCAAAAGAAACAAAAATGCATTTGCAATAACTCAGACCTATCTTCTATACATTCAATATAACAAAAAATGCATTTGCCATAACTCAGACTACTTGCTAAACCACATATCCTCAAAAGTATGAACAAACTGCTTTCTCTTTACTAACTCCAGCACTTGCATGATATTTTTATCTAATCTGAGCCAAGTCAAAAAATGGTTCTAGCTTTCTCTTTGGCACAGGCTTAGCCTTTTCAGGATTTCCAAAAACATTCCATAATCTTAGCGTCTCGTCAGCTGCTGCAGTTGCCACAGTATAGCCATCGGGACTCTGAAATATGTCAACACGTAAAGTCAGTAAACTGTAAAGCACCATGAAATACAAGCATAAACAAACACAAAGTGACATTTCTTGTTAAGCAATCATACCTGAACCATATGAAGAACTCTCGATGTGTGACCGAAAAGTTCTGAAATTTTCGTCATAGAAGGATATTTCCAAACAGTGAGCTGGTTGTCCGTAAATCCATGAGAACTCAAAAGCTCACGCTCGTGTCGATTCCAAAGCAAGGAACAGACTTGTGAACCTGTATTCACAGAGTTCAAGCACGCCCCGGTGTTGGTGTTCCAAAACTTTATGCACTGATCGCCAACACCACCACCCGAGGCAACCATATTACTCTGGAAAGGACACCAGGAAAGAGCTTTTACAGCAGCTGTGTGATCTGTCATACGGTGAACCCATTGGTGTTGTGTAGCATTATTAGGAGACCCCATCGATAGGCTCCATATATGAACCAAATTGTCGTTCCCTCCACTAGCCAATTGCTGGCCTGAAGCAGACCACTTCAATCCGCATATCTCCTGATTGTGTCCCCTGTATGTTCCAACTATGTGGGATCTTACACGCACATCATTGTTGATGATCATACAGTCCATGCCTCCAGTTGTCAGTATGTGGCCATTCCAATCAAGTGAGCCAACCCTTAATCTGTGTCCTCGTAAAGTCCTCAGCTGTTTATAAAGGCAAGATGTTAGACTTCTGATCAAGTATAGTAAAGATGAGGGTTTTTCCATTTTTGGCCTGTCGGCCAAATTTAATTACGAGCGCTATCCAAAATATACATAAGATACACACTGGTTATGTATATTTGTGTATACGATATGTATACTATATGGATATTTTAACTTAATATACATTACATATACATTAGTCGGCTATTATTTTTTAAAGCAGTCCAAAAAGGTAATTATCCCTAAAGATAAACTCAGTGTGTATCTTGATTCCCAGGTAATTTGCTGTTATAATAATTAGACTAAAAGAAAGAAGATGAAAGAAACTACTCACCAATCGGCTGGACTGGGTGTCCCACAGCTGAACGTGTGAATTATTCAAGGCCACTGCAAGGTGTCTTCCATCTGGTGACCAGCTGACACCGGTCACTGGCCCAAAATCATCATCGACCTCGAGAAGCTCAGTAGTAGACCCATTGGAAGCGTCCCACAGATATACAAATTTTCCTAAGGCAATGGCAATAACGTTACTGCTTCCCCAGTCTAACAAATTGAGATAAAAATCATCTAGGATTTCTGGAGCATCCAGGGTCCTTTCCGGAGACTGTTAACAAGCAAAGGAGTTCTCTAAGTTAGGAAAAATACCAAAGATAAAACATTGGAAAATTAGCACTTTTAGTCCCTCAAATATTGATAAATTCTTATTTTGGTCCTTGTGATTTCTGATAAAGCACATACGGTTAGCACGCGCGCGCGCACACAAAAAAAAAAAGGATAGTAAAAAGCGGGAAGAAAGAATAACTCACTTGGGGAATGTATCTCCTCTTTTTAACGGTTCTTGACTGTTGAATATGTGATGGAGATTCAGAAACTCTCTCAACCGAAGGTGGAGGCTTATTCTTAAAAGCAAGGATCCTCGTTCTATTCATGTTGAAAATTTCTGCTAATTGCTTCGAGTAAGCTTCTTTAGATGGAGAATTTACTCCAACGTGTTCCTTTTTAACCTTTCCACCACTGAGCATGTAATGTGCATAGTCAAAATCCATCGCAGAACGATTGGGAATGAACCTGTCCAGCTGCATTTCACAAATGTATCAATTAAAATCCAACCTTTACAGAAAATTTCATAAAAAAATCAATACACAACTTAATGCTGACACTTTAAACACTATGAAAATAATCATTAGAAGTACCACATTAAACATCATCCGCACATGTTAAAACAGTAGCCTTTTACCAATTTCCCTTATTCAATGTTCTAAGTTTGATTGACATATTAGGAATAAATTCTCAACAGCTTATTCACCTAGCTTCTTTCTCTTAATAAAGAAGTAAAATCATACACGAAATTTGGTACCCGAAAGTGGTAGTGATTAGCTAAGCACATTGGCCATACAGTTTAACCTGCATAACAGATAAAACTGGAAAATATACGACGACGAATTTGATTGGAAGGTTCAATACCAAAAGCAGATCAAAAGAAATATATATATATGCATATTAAGATTCAATAGTGGAAAAACCAAATTCCACATAATTATGTGATAGCAACCCCAATTTGCAAAATTTAAGGGAAAAACAAAACACACAAAACCCAAAAAGAAAAAAAATCAGAAGGAGAGACTATTTCTACAAAATTCAAAACCCAAAAATCTATCAAGTAATCATCAATTGCACCTCAATTCGGCTCGACTATAAGAACCCCAATTTGCAAAATTTAAGCGAATAGCAAATCCCACAAAAAAAGAAGAAACAACATACGTACAATATACTTATAATATACTTACAATATACATATAATATACATACATATACATATAATATACATAAATACATACTATATACCTATTATATACATAATCAAATTTGCAAAATTCTAGCACAAAGCAAATCTCACAAACCCCAACAAGAAAATAATCAAAAAGAGACCTTGGCTCGACTATAAGAACTCCAATTTCACAATCCAAGAAATTAGGACACAAAATCAAGAAACTTGGGTTATTGCACACACACACACACACACACAAAAAAAAAAAAAAAAAAAAAAAAAAAAAGAGGAAAGAAAAAACATACATTTTCTTGAGAATTTTTCTTCTTGTGAGACGTTTGATTAACAAGAGGTGGACGAAACTTGTTGTATCTACTCCCTGCATCCATAGATACAGTCCACTGAATTACTCTTTGTACGTATCAGTCAATACGTATAAATCTTTCGTATTACAAAAAAGGTAAAATTGTTAAACAATGACAGAGAGAAGTTAAAGAATTATAAGAATTAATGGAGACAGCAAATTGATAATTCTTGAGAGAAATATTAGAGCGGTTTTTGAATTTCTTGAGTCAAAGTATAAGAGAGAAAATTTGGGTTTTTGTTTTGCATGAGTTTAACGTATAACGGCTATATATACATTTGGGAGTTTGGTTTAGCAATTTGGGTTATTGGGTCGCAAAAAACGGGTTTTAATTCGGGTCACTCTTGTGCTCCGAATATATTTTTCTTTTCTATTCGTTTCTTCTTTCTTTCTCTAAAAAATGACAAAGAGAATCCTATTCGACCTGCTTTGTTATTCCTTTATTCTGAACCCAGGGTCTATCGGAAATAATCTATCTACCTCTTAAGGTAGGAGTAAGGTCTGCGTACATTCTACCCAACTCATACCCCAATAGTGGGATTGCACTGGGTATGTTGTTGTTGTATAAGAGATCATTTTTTGGCATGAAAGTGTGTCACGTAAATTGAAGTCGGGAAAATAGAGCTTGCATAATGAATTTCTAACGTGATAATCGTAGCCATTCAAAGCATTCATGCTCGTGTTCGAAAAAGCTAACATGGAAATCGTTTACAAAATATCCAATTGAGGATTATGAAAGAAATGATTGGTTACATGAAAATTAATTGACATTTTACACCTCAATTTAGCAGAGAAATTTGAGAATTCTTGAGAGAAATATTAGAGCGTTAACGGGGTTTTTGGAATTTCTTTAGTGAATGCTAGTTATTTTTTTTTGTTGAGGGGTGTGAGCTTATAACGGCTATACATCCATTTTGGAGTTGGGTCGAAACGGGTTATAATTCGGGTCAGCTTGGTGCTCCGGATACATCGTTGGGAGGGGGGAGGATTTGCTACTATTTGATTTTTATAGTTTTTTTCCCTCTAAATTTTATTTTGTAAAGACTAACAAGGAATTAGCTCACATAGGATACTATTTATTGGCCATTTTTCGAGCTTATCTTTAAAAATTGCAATCGTTATGGACTTTCACTGAAACATGGTTCAAAGATATGATGCTAAAGTTCGAAATTTTGACAAGCGAAACTTTAGCACAATGTGCTTGAGTTTTTATTGATATGCTAAGCTCAGTAGTATCTTTAATCAACTAGAAAAGGGTTCACCCAACGGCTAGTATAGTTTGGTGTACGACGTCCTAACCCAATGGGAGCGTAATAATTTCGACCAACCAAACATGAAAAAAATTAAAAAATCCATACCAAACACACCTTTAGTCCACTTTATGCCTCATCCAAACTTTATTTTGCGTCGGATCATTTCTTAACACCAAATGCAAAGTATAAGTTCATAACAACCAATTTAACCTTAATATTCACATAAATAAAGCCTAAGAGATAGATAAACTATAGTATAAACTCTGAAAATTCTAAGTTCATCAGTAATGAAAAAAATAAAAAACAATACCACACCCATTTCAGATATATGGAATTACATTGGGTATGTTCTTGTTGTTGTTGTAACATATACCACACGCATTTCATGATTGTTGCGGATCATTCTACATTTTTTCTTATATAAAAAGAAAAAAGGGTTCAACTCTGTGTGTGAACATGAAATTGTTCATTCATACCCTCCATTAAAAGTTCACAACAAATCAAAAGAGCCCAGCCGTTAAGGTGCATTCGGTACGAAGGAAAACATTTTCCGGAAAATATTTTCTAATTTTCTCATGTTCGTTTGATCAAAAATTTTGAAAAACATTTTCTATAAAAAAAAAAAAAAAAAACAAGTTCCTTCGAAATGGAGAAAATGACTTTCATAATCAAAGAAGGGAAAACAAGTCCAGAATTGGCATTTCACCAACCTGGTGGCACCATCCAACCACCCCCAACCACCAAATCCCAACAACTCCCACAACCCCACGCACCCTCCACCACCCCGCTGACCCCCCTAAATTTTTTGTTTTGAATTTTTTTCCTTTGAGTTTTCTACACCCACCCATCCCCCCACCCCACCCCACCCCACCGCCCTCCAAAAAATTATTTCCTTCTTAAAAAAAAAGTTTTAAAAGTTTTTTGGTTTGTTTTTTTACACCACCCACCCCCACGACCCCCCCCCCCCATTTTAATTTTTTTTTTTGTTTTAAATTTTATGTTTATTTTTGGTTTTCTACGACTCCCTACCTCACCCCCCACCCCCACCCTAGCACCCACTCCAAAAAAAAATTATAGTAAATTTTTTAAAAGAAAAAGTTTTGAAAAGTTTTTGTTTTTATTTTGGTTTTCTACACCACCCAACCCCCCCCCCCCCCCCCAACCCCCGCCCGCACCCCTTAACCCCTCCCTAATTTTCTACATCATATTTAATTTTGCCTTAAATATAGAAAGTTTGCGTGGTTAAATTTGATGTGGGGTGGATAAGAAAAATTTTCCATTTTTTATAAAAGTAAAATAAAATATATGAAATAGAAAATTTGGGAATGGGTGGGTAGGTGGTGTCACGACCCAACTCCGTAGGCCGCGACACGTGCCCTAGTTGGACACTCATACGTACCTTAACCTGAATTAGCAAAATATTAAAAATAAACAAAAGTCATAACTTAACAAGAACAAGTGGCATGCCGCACGCGGGCCGATAAGGCCGTCACAATACATAAATAACTCTAAACGTACGCAAATCTCACGAGACACATATACGTAACCCACATCACATGTCTACGTACACTCTACGAACGAGACGTAACATAACATAATCATATGACGGGACGGCCCCGTCGTGCCTTAATAAATACGTACAAATGTAGCGTAAATTTTTTACCAAAACACGGCTCCGGACAAAGGAGCACTTCAACGACGTACCGAGCGTATAACCTAAGCGGCGGATCCACAAATCGGTCGTACGTACCTGCGCGGCACGAAACGCAGCCCCCGAAGAAAGGGGGTCAGTACGGAAAATGTACTGAATATGTAAAGCAGAGAACGTAATAAATAAAATCAAAATCAGAACAGAACGTGCGGAGGAAGCATAAGATACATAGGGAATCAAAATGCATACCAGAAAAATCATAAGTAATGCATACGAAGTAAAACATATGCAAAGCCGCCCCGCTATGGGACTCGGTGAATGAATGAGGTAGGCGCTCCTTCGGTCCCGCGCCAACACAAGATACTTCGTAGCAGGGAATATCTCCGAACAAATCATAACATACCAAGTGGCCACGTCGAACATAATCGGATATCGAATAAGCGTGCCGGACAAAGATACACCACAACCCATGCACGTATATACCGCCCTCACACGGGCGGCGAACAATGCAGAGACATACGCTTGAGAACATATCCTGGCCCGGGCTCAGTGTGGGAAACTTTGAGGCATCCACGAGTGGAGTAGTGAGAAACTAATGCAATAAAAATATCCAGAGACTCGATGAAGCATATCGAATAACGAATATCGAATAACGAATCAAATCAATGAAATCGATCAATCATAATACGTACCTTTCGGACATCACGGCGGATTATCTCAAACAGAACTTTCAGAGTCGAAGTACATACCAAAACATTTCATAGGGCTTGATAGAATGTTTAAAACGATTTTTGTTTAGTAATCAAAACACTTCTTGAAAGCCGCTTGAAAACGAATCGTATTTACAAAAGAATAAAGTCGGAAATAGTGGGCTCACCTCGGTCAAACGAGGTGGCAAACATAAAACATGCATATCGAACTTCATAATATCATTAATAAATGTTTTAGAGTAGTCGGATTGAATTTGGACAAGTTTTATACGTCTAAGTCCATTCTAGCCATTCATGATCTAGCCTTCAATCTTATCAAGGAAAAAGGGAAAATTCAAACGCATTCCAGAAGTAGGAATATCCCCGAGGGCCAAAGTCGAGCCTAATACCCTAAGACGTGCCAAGAGAAGAAATAGGCAAACTTTACATACCTTTTGCGCTTGTTACGCTTGTCGAAACTCCAATCCCATTTCGTCGAAATCTCAAATGGTTATCTTTACCGCCATATTCATGCAAGTTGACATTTCAATCTTTGGTTTCTATTTGGCTACCGAAATTTCAAGCAAGACTTCCCCTATAAACATGACACCCCGAGATTCAACTCGGCTCAAAATAACAAACAACAACCCAACAACAACATCAACAATCATAACAAACACAACATGACATAATTAACCAACTTTCCAACATAATACCGTAACTTCCATTCCGACTCCACACGTCCAAATCAATGCCATCATATTCACATTCATTACTAACTAAAGTCATTGCAATACCATTCTAAGCATTTCATATCATTTCTACCATATATACACAAATTGTACAAAAGACACAACTTTCCACCAAAGTCATAATTTATCCAAATCTTCCAATCTTTAACATAAATATTCATAACATATTCCTATCCTCCAAGTTCATCAACAATCATCATACTTCACACTCTAATAGCTCAATTTCCATAATGTCATAAAATCATACAAATACGACATAAATTCCTACATTCCGTTTTCATACCAACTCAACCCATAATTGCTTCATTTACATTATAATGATCACGACAACGTGACTAACATGTTAAACAAAATAAATTCGTCACCCTTTCCCTTACATGTAGGCCACGGCCAACATACAATTTTTCCAACTTCATTCAATTTTTGTTCTACTTTCATTTCCAATACAAATTCCATAACATTCATAACTAGAATACAACATAATTTCAACATACTATGGACATACAACACATATACATGCACGGCCCTATACCATCTTCCACACTCACTTAGCAAACCTCCATGTTTCCATATATTCTACACCTTTACATATTCCACAACACAAACCAACCTTCATAACATAAATAAATGGAATGAAATCTTACCTTTTTCTTCAAGTTTCTTCACTCCACCAACTTACTCAAACGACAAAACCAATAGATTATCTTTCGAAATAATTGCACCACGTTGTAGAGGGACCTTGAATTAGTAGGAATATAGCAAGAAAATAATTTTTGGGAAGAGATTTCATGGGGTTGAAATTTGAGGGGCATGGCCGAATAAATCCCCTTTCTCTTGCTCTTGTTCTTCTTCTATTCTTTCTCTTCATTTTTCTTGAATCTTCCACTATATAATAGTCCATTAATCACATGGGAATTTAATTAATTCCCATGGGCTTGGACCCTCCATATGGTCGGCCACCTACATGGCTTGGGCCTAAATTTTTTTCAAATTTTCCAAGCCCAATTTTCTTGGTCCATATGGTTGGTAATTCATAAAATCATTTTCCGACATTCCAATTTTGCCCTTAGCCTTTCCCGATATTTCTACATCTAAATTTCTCATAACCAACTTATGAACCAAACAAAATCAATACATTACAATGTCCCTAACCTTCCTTAATATTTCCGCGTCAATATTTTCCTTAAACATCCCATTAGAACCTTAATTCCTACCATCCCGACTTGTTTCCAATTTTTTTCCGAATTCACTCAAAATGCGAGGTATAACAGGTGGGAGGGTTGGATAGAGCGGTGGGGTTGGGGTGGGTGAAGATGAAGTGCGTTAGGGGGTGGGATTTGGTTGGGGGTGGGTGGGGTGGGGTGGGTTGGTGTGTTATGGGGTGGTGGGGCATGGGTGGTATTTTCCGAAAAATATTTTCTACCAATCAACCAAACATGAGAAAATAAGTGAGAAATTCACTTATTTTCCACTATCCAATCGAACATGAGAAAATAAATAGAAATTCACTTATTTTCCAACAATACATTTTCCAGGAAAACATTTTCCTCCCTACCGAACACACTCTAAATGTATCATATTTATCCTTATTTTCCAATTCAGCAGACGAAACATTAGCTAGTATTCACCATCTTCAAATAAGCTGTCAGGGTGAAACCAAGATTTTTAATTTAGGCTTCATTTGGACATGATATGAAATCGGTGATTTGAAATTAGGTTGATTTGAAGTTTTGAGCGAATCATAGTTCATGACAAAACTAATATGCTATTAAAAGACCTTTCTAAAAAATACAACATCTATTAATCGAACTTTAGTTCAATAACTTTGTTATAAATAAACAACCAACTTGGAGATCTTTTTTTATATTTGATATAAATGGTCGGTAAACATGGTTGGTGTCTACCAACTTATGATTTTTATTTTTTTACAAAATATAAATTTATGCGTCAAGTTTTTCATTTAAAATAATTTGAAATCATGATTTGGAATCCCAAATTATACTTTTTTGGAAAATTTGGGATTTGAAATCATGATAAGAAGTTAAAGTTGAAATCTTGTGCAAATTGCATTAACAAACGCTGATTTGAATTCAAAATATGAAATCATGATTCATATCGCATGGACAAACGCCTGCTTAGAAGTTCTGGATCATAAGTTTATCTTTCGCTTTGTGGGTCCTGGACAAATTATTCATACATATTACATACTCCAATTTTTTAGCACAAATACATAACTTGAATCAAAGTTAGTGAATTCTACTGTATTCATAACTACAATAGCAGCTCCGCTCTTGGTAAGCTGACACGTGTAATTTAAGAGCCACATCAGGGAGCACGTGAACAACGAAAAAGGAAAAGAGAAAGTAAAAGAACAAAAAAGAAAAATATGGGCAGGACCTCAAAAATACTAAAATTTGTTGTCACTTCGTTAAGAAAATTTAAAATAAATTAAAAAGGAGGACTTTGTTTTGAAAAATAAATAAATTAAAAGACAAACGAGCTTGTTATTGAATTTAGTGGCCACAGTTCACTCAGATTATTCACCGACCATTTTCCCGGTAATTTGATGGCACAAATGATGCAAGCCTCTCTTTCTACGGTTTTAACTTCTATAGACCCCCCACTAGAAGGCACTCCTACCCCTTTACCCTTGCAATACCTATACATACATATATTAATCATATCTTTTTGCACTCTCGTTATATTTCACACATGCATGCATGTGGTTACGTTCTTGGGAGCTCATACTAGGACATGTATGGAAGATAATCGAGTTTTCTCTTGTTGGCGTTTGAGTTATTGAAATATAATGGATATGGTCGCGTAATCTTCTTCAAGTAAGTATTTCACTTTGAGATTTTTTTTTTTTTTTCTAAAGATAATGTATATATGATTATAGGATAGTATGGATGGAGAGAAATAGTAGAGCTTTTGAAACGAAAGTACTTAAGTTTCTACATATATATATTAATATATTTTTGCACTCTAGTTATAACAAGGACATGCATGTACGTTCTTGGGAGCTCGAATTTTCGTGTTTTCTTTTGTTGTTCGTTTGAATTACTGAAAATATAATGGATATCGTCGCGTAATGTTCTTCAAGTAAGTATTTCACTTTGAGCTTTTTGGATGATTTTCTAGAAAGATAATGTATTTCGTTATAGGATAGTATGGATGGAGAGAAACAAGAGAGCTTTAGAAGCGAAAGAGCTTAATTAATGGCCTCATTTGTAAAAATATGAAGATCTGCATAGAAGATTGGGTGTCTTTCGTATAAGTTTTTGTTTTTCTCTTTTTGTGTCTAAAGTATCGAAAAGATAATGGATATAGTTGCATAAATGTTCATCGGCTATGCATTTGACTCTGAGCTTTTTCAAAATTTTTTACAAGATTTTCAGGTTTTCTGTAAGTTAGATTTTTTATTTGTATGTTCGTATTGGATATAGTATACATGGATGGAGAGTAGTGTGTGAAGAATTAGCCTCATGATTTAAAGTCTTTTTTATGCACTCATGATGTTACTATGTGTATAGAAGATTGGATGTCTTTCGTATAGAATTATATCTTCTTGTAGATTCTCTATTTTGTTGTATAACTCTTGTATAAAAAAGCAATAAAACACACTTTATTTGATAAAAAAAAAAAAATAAAAAAAAAAAAAGAACTTGTATGTTCGTATTGAATTGTATGGATGTGAAGAAATAGCGAACAAAAGTGCTTAATTTTGTACATATATGAAGAAATAACAGCCTCCTGATTTTAATGTCTTTTGTATGCACTCTTGACGTTACTATATGTATAGAAGATTGAGGTCTTCTGTATAGAGTTATATCTTCCCGTCGATTCTCTGCTTCTTTGTATATCTCTTGTATACCGGAGCTTTCGTATTACACTACATTTAAAGAAAACATTTTTGCGTTTGTATTGGTGCAGTATAATTCGTGAACTGTGAGGATCAACAACATTTTATTAGAGAAGTACGAAGGAAAAGTTAGGAACCATGTCGAAGGTGGTGCATGAGGGATGGATGGTGAGGTACGGAAGGAGGAAGATAGGGAAATCGTTCCTTCATATGCGTTATTTTGTTCTCGAGACTCGTTTGTTGGCCTACTTCAAGACGAAGCCTCAGGGCAATGCTGTGAGTTTAATTTACTTGCATTTCAATTTTTTGTTTGTCTGTGCATGTTATATCTCTGAATTTGAATTTAAAGAAATTCCGTCATTCCAAACATACAATATTCGGATAGAGTAATTTTAAAGCCCTTAAACTTATGATGTTACTATAATTGTTAGGCTCCAATCAAGACACTTCAAATTGATGGTAATTTTCGGGTGGAGGACCGAGGCTTGAAGACTCATCATGGACAAGTGAGTTCTTCTTACTGTTGATACCTGCTATCCTATAGAGTAAATAGAAACGTTATTTGAGAGAATTTGAAGTAATATCTTACATAAATGTTTTTCAATGTGCAACGAGATAAGCTTGATGAGCATGCATTTAACATTTTTTAGCTCTATTAAGAAACCGATGTTATGAACTCTTTACAATTTTCAGATGGTTTACGTCTTATCGGTTTATAACATGAAAGAGAAGTATGATCAAATCACGGTAGGCGATCTTCTTTATTCATTCTTATCTGTTCTCTTGCCCCAAAATTTTTCTTAACCACCTTAACATGTATTCAGAAGTTTTTAGATGCATTCTTGTTATCTTGGAAAACTAGTCCGTTGTATTTTTGAGACTTTTGTCCATAAAAGGGAATGTTAAACAAATTTGCATGGAGGTTTCCCTATCAAATCGATATAATTTACTTCGTATAAAGAAAAGTTAAAGAAAAATAGATGTACGGTCTAAACGTTGACACTAGAGGCACTTTCTCATAGTTTCTGGAAGACTTTTAACTATGTAAGTGTAAGTTTTCAACAAGTTCAAGTTTTCTTTTACATGTTAGTGGTTTGGATTTTACATTTGAATTTCATTGGCTGGACCAATAATTAGTTGTCCTTTCGGGAGATTAGGCCACATTTGGATATACTCATTGTTTTGGTTAACATTTATTGCATTGGTGAACTTAGTATCAAGTGAGAAAATTCCAATTGCTTGTTGCTTCCAGGCAGAGCACACTATATATATAGTGGATGTTGAATGACTTAGCTTCTTTATGCGTTTACTTCTTTATATTTCGAATCCCATTAATGAAAATCCTGGCGCCCACTAGACTGTCACACTTGCTGCATGTTGATTGCTTGTTTGGTCTGGACTGCGTTTTGCTGACTGCTCCGTGCTTCTGTTTTGTGAGAGAAAAGATTATTCATCTGAATCACAATGTTCTTCCAGATGGCAGCTTTCAACATTCAGGAAGCACTAATTTGGAAAGAAAAAATCGAATCCGTGATTGACCAGGTTTTTTTCTGTGTTAGCAAATATTTCATTATTATTCTCTTCTTCCCTCCTCGTGCCTAGTAACTGGTGGAGATAGTAACATGTTAACTTCTATGCAGCATCAAGAAGCACAAGGTGGTAATCGTAACAAATACAATGATTTCAAATCTGGGACGGAGAGTACTGGTAGGACTGCTTCAGATCAGGAAAGTCCGTAAGTATTTGCTTTTCCACTTGAACTCTAAAAAAAATTAGTGCATTGAACTTGCTCTCGGTTTGGTTCTCTGTCGTAATTCCATTTTTTATCCATGATCTTTAACTCTTCCTTACTAGCCTCTGCAACCCTTGGTGTGGTTTTAAATTTATCTTTGTGGCTGCAAAAAGGAAAGCTTTGCAAGAGAGTAAAGTATGTTCTTCATCATCAAAGAGTAGAACGGCTTGATTCTACACTTAGGGGTCGTTTAGACATGAATTCTTTCCCTTTTTTTTTTCTTTCCAAACAGCGTTATGGTTATGCATTGGACTTACTATTTGATTGTTTTTGAAGATAAGCTTCAAGTTTGAGAATGTGGTTTTGACCTGTTTTTCAAGTGAATCTTTTTCCACTCACAAAACTCTACCCTTTTCATGTTAACTGATGTCTAAACACAACTTCAACTCCCAAATACACATTTTCAACTATTTCTCAAATACTACTTTTTTTCAAATATCACATTTTTATGTCCAAACATCAATGCGTTTCAAGTTTGAAAAAATGGTCTTGACCAGTTTTTCCAGTGAATTTCCATTCACAAAGTTTCTACCTTTTTAGATGTCTGAACACAACTTCAACTTCCAAATACCCCTTTTCAACTTTTTCTCAAATAGTTCAAATATCACATTGTTTATGTCCAAACGCCTACTAATATTGCTGGATGATATAGTGAAAATAACCTCTGCATATCAAGTATGATGGACGATACACATTGGCTTTCATATATAGTGTAAACTTCACAGTGCAGATGGTGGAAATATTTATGATAGGTACAAGCATTTGACTTAGCTACTCCAGCTTTCACAAATGCGATGGTTTTTTTTTTTTTTCCCAAATTTTTAGGTTTAGTGCTGCTGAGGATGAAGACGATTCTCAACCGAACATGATGCGGGGATCCACAATGGGAACTGGTTGACAATTTACCTTGTGCTTATATGCTGTCTATACACGTTGAGACATGTTTCAAGATGTAATTATTGTATGTTTAGTGATAGGTCCTCCCGAGTCCGTGGTCGACTGGACAAAGGAATCAGAGTCGGATTTGGCAAACCCGAAGTATAGGCGCTTGCTTTACTGCCAAAACGGTCAGTCTAATTCACAATATTTCTTCTTTTTGTTTCCTCTGTGGTAGCAACTGTTTGGATTTTAAGCTGTAGAATATGCAATTAGGAACATTTTCCTGGACTACTATTGACAATATTTCTCCACTAATGGGTTGCTGCAGGCCTTCGCATTTTTGAGGAGCTTCTCAATGTTGATTTACTAGTATGAGCTCATTCCTATACTTTTTTCTGCTATGTTGCTCCAACCCTCCAAGAATGTTGCTTCTCCCATGCCGGATCCTCCAAAAATACATAGCATTTTGAGAATCCGACACATACCCAACATAACTTTGAAGAGTAGTCCGAGCAACATAGCTATTCTGTTATAAGCTTAGCCTAATTTAGAGAAGTAGGTTGCTTCAAGGTATTCACATGATGAGTTTTCTTGATCTTCTTGTAGCCAAAGGGTTGTAGTAGAGCTATGAAGGCAGTTGGCGTCGTGGAGGCAACTTGTGAAGAAATATTTGAGCTTGTGATGAGCATGGATGCAACACGTTTTGAGTAAGTTTTTTCCACCGTAGGCAGTGGTAGGGGCAGAATTTTCACCAAGGGGGTTCGACATCTATATATACAAAAAAAATGATCTTGTATATACAGTGTGATTCTTCCTTGCCCCTTGCGCCCCTCTAGCTCCGATTCTGACGGTAGGCGCTTTACTTTTCCATCATAATACTTTGATTGAACGAGAAACTTTGTTTTTTGGCGTAACAGGTGGGATTGTAGCTTCCAGTATGGTAGTTTGGTTGAGGAGGTAGATGGACACACAGCAATACTCTATCACAGACTTCAACTCGACTGGTTTCCAAGGTATATTTATTCCTAGTCATAGACTTTATTTGCTGTAAATACCTAAATGTTTATCTGAAATATATTATAGTTATCATTCGACTTTTGTTTTAGTTGGTTAAATAGCTCCATAAGCAAAATTTAGTTGAGATGTCATTGTATGCTGTGCAGGTTTATTTGGCCTCGTGATCTTTGTTATGTGCGATATTGGCGTCGAAATGATGATGGCAGTTACGGTAAGTATAACAACGGATTCGTGTTAATTCTTGTCAAATATCTTTTCTCTTTGTCTATCTAAAATTCTACTCGGTTTCTCATATTATGGTCGCAGTTGTGTTATTTCGTTCTAGGGAGCATAAGAATTGTGGTCCGCTACCTGGATATGTTCGAGCACATATTGAGAGTACGTAGCTTCTGTTTTCCTTTATGGCTTTACTGAATGCATTTTACATTCCACAAACTAATCAATCTTTTACGTGGACAGGCGGTGGATTCAATATTTCACCCCTCAAACCGCGTAACGGGAGGCCAAGAACTCAAGTGCAGCAACTTATGCAGATAGATTTGAAAGGGTGGGGTGTGGGCTTCATGCCGTCATTTCAGCAACATTGTCTGTTTCAGATGTTAAACAGCGTTGCAGGTACACTTCTTCTTATGTTAAGCTAAAGTTACGTTCCTTGTAAACAATCATCTAGCTTGTTGTGTCGTAGTTTTATGTTTGCATTGACTTCTCATCGGACAATCCATTTATTGTAACTACATGGTGTGACTTCAGAGGAAGCTTCTGCTTTGCTTTGTGTGTGAAACAGTGGCTGTATTTAGTGGCTATTTGGTCCTGTTTTATTGTTAAAGTGACTAATAGCAAAACAAGGAGGGAAAAGATATTAACTATTGAGAATATAATTAAGTAAATAAAAGTGTGAACTGTTTAACAGCTTAAGCTTCTAGATGACATGGTCACACAATTTATCATTGTATCAGAGCCAGACCCGTTCCAATTTATTGTTTACCCGATGTTGGGCCCCTATCTTATATTATTCACACGCCAAATGTCCAGTTCTGAGCATGAAGGGGTGTAGCGTCCCACATCGGCTGTGGGAAAGGAAATTCGACTCCTTATATAGTCTTGGGCATTCCTCAAAATTAGCTTTCGGGATTGAGTTAGGCTCAAGGTCCATTTCATATCAATAACTAAGTTAGTATGGTCACCCTTTTTTGTTTGATCTGGTAACGTTTTTGTTCCCCTTAGTTACTCGAATTCCCAACCTAATGCTTTCTTTCACGATGATTCATCAATCAAAACTCAATGTGGAACTAACGTTTTAACTATCCTACGGTAGGACTTCGCGAATACTTTTCTCAAACCGATGAGAGGGCAGCTGCTCCAAGAATTCCAGTTATGGTTAATATGACCTCACCGTCCATCTCTTCCAAGAAGAGCCAAAAACAGTCTCATCATCGTACTCCATCTTTAGACCAAATACGTGCTGCAAATAGAAATGCAGCATCAATGATGGATGAGTACTCTGACGAGGATGAGGATTTTCAAGGCACTGATCAAGAGGTATGAACTATATAACTTTTTCCTGTTATATTATCATCATATCCTTCTGAGCATGTGCTTGGACTCCTCCTTGTAGGTATCATCACCCGGCCTTGAACACGAAACGATTAAAACTGGTATGTGTTGGACCATAGTTTTATTTGCTAGTGTGTCCTTAATTGTTTGTTATTGGTGTTTCACGATTTCTTTACTGAAAATCTTTTTCGTACTTGTGAAGCCCTTGAAGAAGAACCTCTGGAGCATATTGATTTGTCCACTTTTTCGGGTAATCTCCGACATGATGACAGTGATAATGGCCGCGATTGCTGGACAATATCTGATGGAAATAACTTCAGAGTTCGTGGCAAGAATTTTTGCAGTGACAAAACAAAGGTCCTTATCTCTTGTTTCTTCGATATGCCCTTGGTTTTAGGCCATGTTGCTCGGACTCTTCAAAAATATCATCAAGTGCATGTAGGATCCTCCAAAATTAGTGCATTTTTGGAGGACCCGACACTGGTGCGGAAGCATTTTTGGAGAGTCCAAGCAACATAGGTTTTAGGTGGGTGGTCTATGTCATTTGGTCTGATATCACTTTGAAAATTGTCAATGAAGGTTTCAGCTGGTAAACCTCTCATGGATCTTGTCGCAGTCGACTGGTTCAAGGATAGTAAACGAATGGACCATGTTGCTAGGCGCCCTGGTTGTGCGGCACAGGTAATAATACATTTGATTAGTTTCAGGGGAATGTCGTATTACTCCATTCGTCCTGCTTGATGTGACGATGTTTGACTGAACACGAAATTTTAAGAAAGAAAGACAGACTTTTGAAACTTATAGTCTAACATAAACCATAAACAATTGTGTGGCTATAAATCATCTCATTAATAGTAAAATGAGATAAACTTTTTCTAAATATAGAAAATGTCGTTCTTTTTGTGACAGACTGAAAAGGAAAGTGCCACATAAAACGGGACGAAGGCAGCACTAGTTTCTGACTTGATAGGAGAGATAATTATAAGGTCTTATTTTCTAGTGATTAAATGGTGTCCATGTTTTCACTTGTCTTTATACATCTTTTTAGGTTGCTTCAGAAAAAGGACTATTTACTTTGGTTATAAATTTGCAAGTAAGTTTATTCCATCCCAGCTTTGAATTTCTTGATTAAAAAATGTTTCAAATCCCAAAGGAAGAAATAAGTAGCTAACATTTTGTGTTCTGAAGGTACCTGGATCGACACACTACAGCATGATTTTCTATTTTGTCATGAAAAAGTTGATACCTGGTTCGCTCTTGCAACGGTTTGTTGATGGAGATGATGAGTTCCGGAATAGTAGAATGAAGCTAATCCCGTCCGTGCCAAAGGTATCTTTTATTTCTTTAAACTATCTCAAAGAACACTTTCTTTGTACAGTGTTAATTAGACGACAGTTGTATTATGAACAAACACAAATGCACATCTCTATCATCCGAACCCCCTTCACCTGAAAATTACACAGTACATACAGAGTCAAAATTATTGTTTATGTGTATATAGTAGATATTGAATCCCCTTAACTTTTCAGTGTGTTCACCTTTTTTATATTTTTTAATCTCCTTAGTGAAAATCTTAGCTCTACCACAAGTGGTAACCATCTACTATATAGTCATCTGTCTTCCTTCAGTAACTCTCTGACCGTTTGCTTTTGTGTAGAATTTACCATTTGTCATGTATCATGCAGGGTTCGTGGATTGTGCGTCAGAGTGTTGGAAGTTCCCCCTGTTTACTAGGAAAGGCAGTCGATTGCAACTATATCCGCGGACCCAAGTATTTGGAGGTGAAGACTTATATCCTTTTCCCTTTTGAGAATAGCACATAGAAACACAATATAAACAACAACCACTATGCCTCAATCCCATGCAAGTTGGGGTCAGCTATATAAATCCTCACTGTTCATGTCGCTCCATATAAGCCCATCTTGGTTCAATATCATAAAATGCAATTTCTCTAACACTGGCAGTTATCTAAATAGAGACACAACTCCATAATACAGATTAGAGAATTAAGTTGTCATATTTGATTCTTGTGTTTCTTTTATTATGTAGATTGACGTTGATGTTGGTTCTTCCACTGTGGCAAATGGAGTAATGGGGCTTGTCATTGGCGTAATTACATCACTAGTCGTTGACATGGCTTTTGTTGTACAGGTATACAGATAGAGACCATTATCTATAAGATTTCATTGAATTAATTAAAAATGGACAGATAATCTAAAAGTACATTTCATCGGGCATTTTTGGAACTTTCTGTATAATATGGACATACATATAAGAATGAAAGCAACAATTGTTTAGAATAAGAAGGATTATCTAATAGATATGAATTCTAAGATTCGAAACTGAACTTTTGGTAGGTACAGTAGGAAGACTACTTTTGTTGATAGTCCATGTTTCTATGTATGTTCATGGTTCATATTTGATTAATTTTCCTTACTAATAATAAGTTTACCAAGTATACACTATTTGTGAGAGAAATTTGTATACAAGATATAACTTGTACTCTGATAGTGTATAGATTTGTATTTTAACTTGTCCTAGCAGGTCACTTGCCTCATTTTCTAGTATTACTAATCTCGAATCTTATGGAGAATTACATGTAGTTACCATTTAGCTAGCGTTATAGCATAAAATTCTTATAAAGTGTTTGTATATGTCACAACGAATGATGTTTTGGAAATTTTCTACTAGGGCAACACCCCTGATGAGTTGCCAGAGCCGCTTATAGGCGCTGCACGCATTTGTCATATAGAGCTGTCATCTGCTGTTGTACCAAAGCTGGAACCTGACGCATCGACAGAGTAGGTCATATTATGACTGTTTGTCAATTTTGCAGAAGGTGACTTGTTGAAGATATGTATAATTACTTGCTTTGTATTTTTCATTCTTTAGTCTCTTTTTGAGTACTTCTTAAGCTCTGAGAAAATATTAAAGGAGCCAAGTTTTGTATAGTGGTTGTAAAGACTGATGATGCTGTATTTCTATGGTCTTTCACTTTTCTGATAAAAGCTACAGTATGATTCTTTCTTCCTCCTCCTGTGGATTTATTATGTGTATTTTTACCAAACAGAGGTATTTAGTTGGAACAAGTATAGGGACTAACTTATTGAAAAAGTTAATGGTCAAAAGCACTCCTAAATTATAACCTTTTGAGTACGCCTTCACGTTTCGATTGATACCCAACCTCAACTGTGTTTATCCATCGTTATAGTATTTATCATTAACTCTTAAACATCACCGAGGGGCTAATGGCCTTTGTTAAATACAAGGATTTTGTTTGCAGATTAGAAAAACACGTCCTCGATGTTGAGTCGGCCTTCACTTTTTGGAAACTTAGTTGTGATGTCAGCTTATGTATAAGCCTTTCATGTGGATTGATCTTAAATATTTTGCCAACTTTTTTTTTTCGGCAAAAATAACATTTGCTACATAAGCTATCCAGTGTGTTTTAATACATTTTAAGGGAGTAATAATTTAAGTATTTTTATTTTTGGTAAAGAAAGATCACTATGAAAAAGTTGTCTTCTCCGAAGATATAAACTCGTGAAAAAATGAAATGTGTGTTTTTACATTAACTCTTATTAAATAACCAAGAAATTCCCGAGGGCTAATGGCCCTTGTTGGCTTAAATACAAGGATTTTGTTTGCAGCAAAGTTCGATTCGGACCAGTAACTTGTGCCTAAACCACACATCACAAATTGTACTCTTATCATTAGACCAAAGTTTGGGGCAGTAGATACGGGGGTTGGGGGGTGGGGGGGTGGGGCTGGGGACTTTGGAAATCATGCTAGTTGTAATGTCAGTTTATGTATAAGCCTTTCATTTTGACAGTATGAGTTTTAAATTTGACGTTTTCTATCCTTGTAAATTTTAAATTTTGGAGTATATTTCTATGCCATTTTAATTATTTTTCAGAGAAAGCAAAAATAACATTTGCTACGTAAGCTATCCAGAATTCAACTCTAAACTCTTCAATTTATCCATGGTACAATCAAAAGGGGGGAAAAGGCCTTCCATGACCAATTTAGGAAAAAGAAAAAGGAACTAACTTTTTAGAAGATATTTTGATTTAAAAAAAACAAAAACAAAAAAAGAGATCACTCTTATGAAAAAGTTGCCTTCTCCAAAGCTACATTTCCGTAAAAACTTACCAACACCGAGTGTTTACACTTTACACCAAATAAATAAATGTTTGTTAGAGTTATGTTTCAACCTTTTTTGAAACCATAAATAGTTGTAACAAGAAAAATCCATACAGCGCAAATGAACCTTGATGTATCAAGCTTTCTACAACAATAGCATATTTAAGACTTCATTCCCACATAAATTATTAGATGTAAATTAGTATAGTCAGACCTCTGTATAATAGTTTTTCACTATAACAACCAAGTTTTCTTTGGAATGGACTCACCATGTTATGTTATACTATATATTCTCTATAACAACATTTTGTTATAGCAGCCAAAAAATATCTAGATAAATGACGCCTGAGAGAGGGTTGACAGTAGTATATATTCGTAAAACTTAGGATAAGGAAAAAACTAAGACTGCAAATATAAAAATGCGCTGTTCGAAAGGAGAATCTATAAATGTATGAAAACAGGATTACATAAAAGGTTATTGTAGTTCATTGATCAACACAGTCAATCAACTAAAGCCAAATCCTGATCTTGTTTGGGCAAGCTATCGAATCAATTTCAGCATCCATTCAGCTCAATAACAGTTAACTGCCATACAGAAGAAATTTCTACGCACTGTTCAGCCCTATATATGCTCAGTGGGGTCGAAGGCTGGGACCACGAGGGTCTATTGCCCCCAAACAGCTCAATGTTCATACAAGAAAATGGAATAATCTGGCTAATGAACAATAGTAGCTCCGAAATCGCCAATGGAGAAAAAAATTGATGAATATGCGTTCAATTTTGCAAGACAACAATGTCATCAATCGGAGGCGTTAAGAATGAGAAATTTGATGGCAATTTAATAAGAGGCTCATTTCCAGCTAGCCTCTGATAGGCAAGTCCAAGTGCATACCCAAGCGCTCGCCCAACAGGAACTGCTACGGCATTCCCGACTTGGCAATACCTACACCAAAGTGAACAACACTATGAAAGCCAATTTATAAAGGTAGAAGATGCAAAGAATATCTTGAGTAGTTTGACTCATATGATCATGTAAATTGCATCAAATTAACATGTGTTAGGAGGAATCAACCGTAACTACTTCACGGAGATTCAATATATGTACAGTGGAACTACGTTCATTCCACAATTTAAGGTTAGCACATTTACAATGTAGTAGTAATGATCAGCCTACTTTATTTTCCTTGAAAATTCTATAAGAAAAGAAATTGGTTATATATACCAAAATTTTCTGCATCTCACATGTTGGTCATAAATCATAATTGTTGAGTAATATGACCACCCATCTAAAAGCTTATAGACTGATTGAGAGACATTTATTTATTTTACGTCAACAGCACGTCCCATTGCATGTGTGCCCAACTCTTTTCTTAGATCAAGTATGTGGATTTTTTTTTTTTTAAACAATTGATGGCAGTTGGACTTGAACTAAAGTATGAAAGCTGCAAGTTATATATGTTTTCTTTTCCTTGTCTCAAGATCTTTAATTAGTAATTGAGATCGACAAGCTACAAAAACTTTTTTTTTCATCAGCAAACAAGATACCTTTCCTTGAGAGTACCAGTAAACCTATAGAAATCTGGAAAACCTTGCAATCTTGCATATTCTCGTATGGTCAGAACTCGATCCTGCTCTGGGTGTAAGATAGCCTGAACAATATTGAAAGCTCAGAAAAGCCAACAAGTTTTATGTCGCATATTTGATGGCAACAATAACACAACAAAGTACCTGTGCACGATGATTAGGAAACGTGACTAATGTTGCTACTGTTTCATCCCACCATAATCTCCCAAATGGCCTGCAATTCAAAAAACATTTAGTTGTCTATTGGATATTATTGAAGAACGAACTATGACAAGCTACTGAGAAAGCACCATAACCTTTTAGACTTTCCATGCTCAAAATTGAAGGCACAATCAGGAACCTACATTTAAGAAGCATGATTCGGATTAGCAGGAATGATACATTATTTTGTAGGTACCAAAAGCTACAAATTCATCATAATAAGGGTGTGTTTGGTATGGCAGAGAACAGTTTCTAGAAAATGTTTTCCAATTTTCCCATGTTTGGTTGCGTCAAAATGTTTTGGAAAACATTTTCTCCAGGAAAATAAGTTCCTTAAAAATGAGAAAAATGACTTTCCTAGTACAAGTAGGGAAATAAGTTCCACAAGTGGCATTCTACATTTGATCGTGTCCTCCCTACCCTCAACCCAGTAGTCCCTATCCCCACCACCCATACCCCAGAGGCGAATCCAGAATTTCAAGAGGATGGGTTCACCATTGCTTTTAAGATAAGATATAAAAAACGTTAAAGGCTGCTTAGAATTTTTTTTAGAAAAAAAAGACGCAAAAGTGCATTTAGTAGGGTTCAATCCCACAACCTTCAGGGATTAAACCCAACACTTAACCAATGCTCCACTCAGTCAAGTTTGACTATGTATTCCTTCAGTTAATATTAGATATACTTTAAGGATTATAAACCTAATACACCGAGTTTAGTCGGGTGACCATGGGTTCACGTGACCATTTTTTATACATAGATTCGCCCCTGCATACCCCTACCCCCACCCACAAATTCCATAGTATTCGTTTAGACTATATACAAATGCTTTTAGGATAATATTTTTTGCTTAAATATCAAACACAAGAAAATAAGTAAGAAACCCACTTATTTTCCTGAAAAACATTTTTCATGGAAAACAGTTTCTTTCCTACCAAACTCACCCTAAGTACTTTTAACAGAACAGCAATAAGAAATTGCCTACCATGGGCTTTCCATTTGGTAAGACTTTTGGCTCATTTGTATCACGATGAGCCACATTATCCGCTCCCACAATTACTCCAGGGAGGTCTCTGAAATTCGCTCCCTACAATTGAAATGCTTTAGAAGGAGCAAACATCTGAAAAACTCATTTTCAGTAACACAACTACCGTCAAACCTTTCTATGTGGGACTAGACAAACTCGCAAGTAATCATCCTCGTTTAATTGGCAAGGCCGATGATCAGACAAAACAGGTTTTTTGGTTTCCGTGACTCCACTTGATGAACAACTCATTATCTCTGAAGGAATTACAAGGAATCATTTCCACATATAAGGATAAGCACTCAGCTCGTGAAGTTAAAATGCAACTTCTCATGTGTTTAAATAGCAAAAATACAACATACCCAGTGTAATCCCACAAGTGGGTTTGGGGTTTAAATAGCAAAAATAAAAGAAAAAAAGAGGGACAAAATATATGATCTATTTTACTTTGGGAAAATTTACATGTTACGGTGAAAAGAGAAAGATAGGAGAAGACGTAAAAGGGATGAGCTAAGGAATAGAAATCCTTGTATTAGCAAGAGAAAGCCTTTAGAACTAGTGTCCAGAAGAAATTACCACGTTTAGATAGTCTTATGTATTTCTGAAACTCTGTTTGTGGGGGCATCTCATATGGCATTTCTTCACGAGTTTCATGCCATGTGACCTAAGAAAAAGTACAACAATCATTCCCTTAAAAAGATAATTTCTAAATAAACACATAATATATACCAAAATTAAAAAGGATCTCTAATAAACACAACAATCATACAGCTGGCATATCAGATATAGCATCACGAAGAACAAGAGCTTCCTCAAGGTCACGTGGTTGTCCTTCTTCATAAGCAACAGTATTCCGCTGCAAGAAGGAAATCAACTTCAATAAATGCAGACCAGCAGTATATAAAGAGCCTACAACATACAGAAAATATAAAGAATAACGCAAGTTATCAGGTAATAAAAGGCAGTGAAATGTAAAAGGTACCTCAAATTCAGGTGAGGGCCAATATTTAACAATCACGTCATGCGAAGGAAGTGGAAATGGGGGCAACCTCTGAACAAAAGAAGGAACAATTGAGATTAACTGAACACCACATAGATACAATCACCAAGTATAGCCCAGCATATCAACATGAATTGAAAGATTTTCTACCAAATCCAGTTTAAGATCTTTATTACTCCCTCCCGTCCAAAATAAGTGAATTTTTGGGGTGTGGCACACCCCTTAAGAAAGTTAATTAATTACAATAATCAAAGGGTCATTTGACAACATTACCTTTTTACTTTCCCCAAACTTTTCTTAAAGTAGAGTTCGAAGCTGAAAAACCCATTAGAGAGAAGGGTAACTTTGGAAACAATTAATTAACAATCCCTTTATTTCAAGTTGATAGTCTTACTTTCTTTTTTAGTTCGTCTAAAAAATAATGCCTCTTTCCTTTTTTGGCAGCTCTTTAATTCCAACTTTCCACATGACATGTTTAAGACTACAATACTAAAAGGGCATTTTGGTACTCTACATATCTTTAATTTAAGACCATAGAATTCAGAAGTTTTCTTTACTTTCTTAAACTCCGTGTCAAATCAAAACCAGACAAACAAATTGAAACGGAGGGAATATCCTCTTTGGGCTTTGAAAAAATCATTTATTTTAGACCAAAGAAAAAGAACTAGACATTCACTTAGAACTATGGGCTTATGCCTATAAGTGTTTGCATTCAAAAAAAATAAGTTGGTAGTCTAACTTATTTTTTGTTATGACCGGAAGATAAAAATAAGTCAAATGGGCCCAATTTTTTTTGAGATTTTAAGCACAAAATGACTTTAATAACCAAAAAAGCTGAAAACAGCTTATAAGCAACTTATAAGCCAATCCAAACGGGCTCTTAGTTTGGACCGGAAGGAGTATTTTTTTAGAGAAGAAATAACCATTCCTTTCATTCAGTAAATCTGATGGTAACATGATGGTAACAGGGCAACATACCATCTTTTTTTAATGTTTAGTGAATATACCCACCTCACTAGGAAGTGCACCCCAAAAGAAAACTCGCAACCGAAATTGTGGGAGACCATAACAACCAGCTGCCATAGTTCCAAGTCTTGCTTGGTATTTCATATGTACCAAACGACTTAAAGCATATCTTCCAAGAGATGCTTTATCGAACCTCAATATGTCAGAAACATTTTCCATCAACACATACTTAGGCCGTAAAAATTCCACAACATCCATAAAGATAATAATTTGACGATTTTTCTCATCAGACAATGGGTCATCAACATTTCTGTGGCGATTATATCCACTGATGCCCTGACAAGGAGGACCCCCACATATCATATCAACATCACCCTGCACAAAAAATTAATCAGGAAGGGAAATTAAGCGGGGATGATGATTCCAATGTCATCTAGTGAAAATCATTGCAAATGCAATAGAGGAGAAGTAACTTACTGGTAGAGGCAGAATTTTCAATTGTTGTCCCCTTCTAACAAAATCTTTTATGCTGTCTCCGCAATTTCTGAGACAAAATAAGTGATTGCACATGAAATTGAGGATGTGATCAACATGCATAACAGAATGTAAAGATCTTAATTTTCTAAATCTCAGAAAACTCCTTTTCTCTATTTCAAGTATTCACAATCATAGCTAGTTAATATTCAAACCATGCCATTGTCAAAATTCCAACAGATATATTGTTTATGTCGACACCTAGAATTAGTTTGTAAAATCCGATATCCTTTAAGTTATTTAATGTCAAGAAATTACACTTCCTGAGACAAAATAAGTGATTGCACATGAAATTGAGGATGTGATCAACATGCATAACAGAATGTAAAGATCTTAATTTTCTAAATCTCAGAAAACTCCTTTTCTCTATTTCAAGTATTCACAATCATAGCTAGTTAATATTCAAACCATGCCATTGTCAAAATTCCAACAGATATATTGTTTATGTCGACACCTAGAATTAGTTTGTAAAATCCGATATCCTCTAAGTTATTTAATGTCAAGAAATTACACTTCCTGCTTGCTCTAAACAAGTCAATCCACCAGTAAGTGGCCCTCCACTTGAACTCTCATTTCAGAATTTAACTAATTTTTTGGGGTTTCCAACTTTTTGTGAACATCAGTGTGAAAATCAACTTGGCTCTTCGTTATCTTTAAAAAACTGATGGTACTTCTAAGATTCTTCGAAAACCAAATATGATAAAGGAGAGTGTTAAGAACTTTGATATTCGGAAAGAGAAACAGTGCTTCTAATTTTAGCTAACCAAACTTCTTTTGACCAACCAAAATTGAAAGATACTATTAAAAGATGGAAGGAGCAGTATTCTAACAAGTACTTACTCCAAGTTCTCAATTGGCTCCCAAGTATCATCACTTGGACTATAACCTTTCCACCGCACCTATAAGAGTACCCACAAGAAGAAAGCAGCATTCTCAATATCAAAGCTAAGATCCAGAATGAATGTTTTTAGCATAAAACAGTCAAAAGATAAACAATACAGAAAATCAAGAATTAAACTTCATCCTCCAGCAGTTAAATCTCGTGACTTCTGACGATCACCTCACCACATGACCACATTAACATAAATCCACTATGGAAACTTCTAGCAATCGCTTTTTGTTGTTTGGAAAATCAATTTGTTTCATTGATGATACATCAAGGTGGTGCCAAATTTTGTAAAGTGAATGAGTAGCTCAACCACATGTAACAAGTAGGCCATCCCAAGGAATTTGTGTCCTCATTTTACGCCAAAATAAATTTAACAAAAAAGAACTTCTCAATACATCTAATATCCTTTTCTTCACTATACAAAAGTCTGTTGCTCCTTTTGCTCCATATTCGCCAAAAAAGCAGATGGTATGATTTTCAATTTCTAGAGAATAGGCTCTGGTACCATATTCAAAATCTGAAGGGATGGAAGAAAGGTAAAGAATTAATTTTGTACTACTAGGAACTTAATACATGTTCTTACAAGAGGCACCTAGTTATAGGTGTGAAAATATTCGAAAAAATACAAATACATGGGTGGACATAATAAATAAAAGAATGGAGTGCATTTATTGTACCATTTTTGATCAGTTTATTTGGTCAGTACTGAATGTTGACCCGCAAAACTTAAAGAAGTTCAGTTTTGTCAAAACGTAACCTTTATTCATCAATTTGGGTCCGCTTCTCTTTAAACAAACAAGGTTTTAACTTTAGGATTTGATTATTAGCCCATTAAACTAGGACAACCAACATAATATGATAGAAAAGCTTATACCTTAAAATGAAGTCCAGATTTTCCTTTGTTGTTGGGATCCCCGTAACATATGTCAACTAATCTTAATACCTCATATTCTCCAGAAGGGGCTTTAGAACCAGCTTGGGAGTTATCTTTGTTTTCACCTTCATCTCGCTCATCTAGCTCACAGTTTGAGCTTGTTTTGAAATCACTACAGCCGTATGACTGAATTAGCTTCTCCCATCTTTTCATTAGCTCCAGAAAATCCTCAACACCTTCATTCCTAACCTAAGAAAAATGTTAGGGATAATTACATTTTTGGACAACTCAAAAGAATAATAGCCAGCAAATGTATAGGCTTTGTATATTAATTATTATGGATAAATATACATATGTATACACAAAATATACATATAGTATATATCAATATACATATAATATACTTAACCAATGTCTAGGTCTTGTATATTTTGGCTAGCGCTCGTGATTAATTTTGTCTGATGGGCCAAAAATGAAAAAATCCCAAAATGTTAACTATGATTGAATATTAGCTCAAAAACATTGATAATATCTCTCATGCCTATTACAAAAAAAAGAACTTACATGTGTCTGAGGATGATTCAGTTTCAAGCTATCACAGGCAGACCTATTAAAATCAACTGCCCATTTCTAAAAAAAAAAAAAAAAAAAAGAGAGAGAGAGATTTTAGATGCATAACTTAAAAAGATAATTTGATATGAGTAAGATTTCTATAAATTACCGTCACAAGATTGAGACCAGAGAGTTTGGTACCAAGGCACAACCCCATAGACATGCCACCACAACCAGCATATAGATCCAATAATGACAACTCCACTTTCATAGGTTCACAAGTTGGCAATACCTCCAGAGGATATGTAGTGATAGGCTTATATGAAGCGTCATCAACTAGCAAAGGGGAAACGGAGCTCTTGACTGAATAGTTCAAAGGGAAAAAAAAAAAAAAAAAGCAAAGTATTAACTAATATCCATAGAGAAAATATAAACAGATTAGGTACGATTACAAGCTTCATGATACAAACTGTTACGAGAAATATAGCTGTCCATTCTCGATACTTTTATGTAGTCTATAAACAAGACCAAGTACACACAACGTATCAACCTGACTTATTGTGATTGAATACATTCTTTGTGAATCTAAGATAAGATTCTCACTTTCTCATACAACTTGTTCTTTACTTCTTACTCATTATTCTCAGAAATAAATGGCACTTATGCAGCTCACATCTCATCGTTAACAAACAAACTAAAGTATAAATAAATCCATGTCAATAGAAATTTTTTTATGAAAGTCAAAATTTAAAAGCAAAATAATGGATAAAACAGTCATGTTCCTTAACCACTGCAAACAGAAGTCTTGAGCATTGTACGCTGCCTATTGTACTAATACAGAAGGTATATGTCATTTACAAAATTATCCAGATGAATATAACTTACCATTATGCAATGTACGGAATGTGGAATAGTCAACACAGTATTCCATGTCGTAATAAAAGTGAGCAGGTGGAACATCCTTTCTATCCAAACCATGCTGCAGCAGTGACAAAATTGCAAAAGAAACAGTAAGAGCACAGTAGTCAATACTAGCAAACAATGGAAAAGCAATTTTAACAACAGGAAAAGAATATCAAGATGGATCATACCCTGGTTGGTAATTCTACCACATTGACTTTGGAAACTATGCAGTCTAGTAAATTATCATTCTCTAAAGTAGAATAGAATATGCGCTTTGGGTCATGGAAAGAAGCAGCACCTTTCAACACCTGAAATTTATTTGTAGATAGAATGTCCAAATGAATAAATTAGAAAAAAAAAAGGACTTCAACTTATACAATACAAAGTGGAAAGAAAACACTCTAGCAAGTACAAACCGTATCTTCAGCTCTGAAGAACCATTGTACTCTAAAATAATCGTCCCCCTCTGTTGTCTTGAAAAACTCCAAGATCCTGCCAATATGTCTTTTCTTGCCTTCACCCTAAAGAAATTGCTCAACATTTGTCAAGACATAGCCAGATGAGTGATTCATAAAGGGCACATAGCTGGCAAAGAAATTTCAACGTTTTGCATCAGTTTTGAAAATAATTCTTTTCTTAGAAGAAAATTTTAAAACCTGACCCTAATTTCCCTGTGAGACATGTGTTGGCATCTCTACATTGAAAAAACGATTTGAGTTCAAACATCAGGTCGTCTGGTAACATTTAACTTCATGGAGCATAATAATGCGAAGTTATATCTGCTGACATCGAACTTCTCACTCTAACTATGTTGTATGAATCTCCTTTCGCCTTATACAGATAGAGGATCAGAGAAGTTGAATCATTCAGCGACAATATCACATTATGAGCAGCAAGGACCTCCAGAGTATGAACTTCAGATGAGGAACTTACTCGGAAATAGCATGCATCCCAAGTCATGTATGTTTTGCTTATGCACCTACGCTTTCTGCTGTGCATTTTTATTGACTATTACATTAAAATACATAAAAATATCACTAGCACTTTCCATTTAGCTCTTTCCTACAAATTTCAGTATGAAGCCTACTTCGTACAAATTGCTGAAGATAGGCAAGCTCCATACACTATGGGCGATAATGGTTTTGACTAGTGACTTTTACATTCCATGTTGTGTTTTTTCATAACTTCTCTAGCATTTCAAGTTAACCACTTGTGAGTATTGAGACTTTCGTTCATGTATTATCAATGGAGTTGGGACATGACAAATTGCTCTTTACATCCATTGATTGAATGGGAACTCAAACACTGATTCTGAATTATTCTCTAACTACCTCAATTTGCTGGCCTTCTCCTATTCCAGGCATCAACATTCTTGTTATTGCCGCATCGCATGTTAAAGACTAGTCATGTCAGCTTCTAATCTACCCAGCACTTCAAAAAGTCTACTATAAACTGTTTAAGGTATCTTCTTTGCAATAAAGATACTGATTAGTAAGGCTACTATAACAGTTTAAAGTATTTTTTTGTAATAAAGATACTGATTATCCTTCCAAATACTTGTACAGTTTGTTCATGTCATATAGTTTTTTTTTCTTTTTGAGAACTGGTAATATTAAGTTCATGTCAAATAGTTCATGAACTATTATTAAGAAATAAGATTCCAACCTCATGTGTGAAGAAAAGCTACAAACATTTTTTATCATTAACTGTCTGAAGTCAATGAACATGCCTAATGTTTTCAAAGTGGTTACAAAGAATCCTTTGACGTTGTCATAGACGTACTACTACTGCGTCTCAATCCCAAACAAGTTGGGGTCGGCGATAAGAATCCTCACTGACCGTGTTCTCAATTTAATTCATCTTAAGCCAACATTAACATGAAAAAAATGAAAAGTACTAGAAGTTTTCTATATTTCCTTCTAGTATAAGAATCTCCAATTGGGCCAAAAGACACCTAGAAAGCATGACAAAAATAAATTCCTAACTAATTGGTTTCGCCTGTATAAATCTTTTTCTTCCAAATGACCTTTCTCAGTACAGTATCATATGCTTTCTCCACGTCAATGAACACAATGTGTTGAACTTTCTTTCTCTCACGATAAATTTCCATCAATCTTCTTCGTAGAATTTGTTATAGGGGCATAAATCAAAACTGATACTTAGTCACCTTTGTAGTGTCTCTAAATCTACGCCCTATCACTCTTTCGCATACCTTCATCATATAGTTTCATCATATGACATGAGTTTAATACAACGATAGTAAGTTTAATACTCTGTCCATTTCAATTTATATGTCTAACTTTCTTTTTTGGCTGTTTCAAATGGAAATGTCAATTTTTATATTTAGTAACTTCTTAACTCCAAAAATCCAAATGGCATTTTTGGTACATTACACACATCTTTAGTTTAAGACCACAAGATTCGAAAGCTTCTTGCTTTTCTTAAACACCGTGCCTAGTCAAACTGAGACAAATAACATGAAATGGAGATTGTACCATGATAGCTCGTACACCTCAAAAAAAAAAAAAAAAAATCTCCGCTAATAGGTTTTACTTTTAGATGAGATAGTCACACAATTCAACAAAGTTACAGAGTAGGCAAAAATTCGCGGTAAAAGTCTCACTATCACTCATCGACAAAATATTTTCACGTGCTTAGCCACAAAACACGAATAGGCTCACACATGACGGGACATGTTACAAAACCTAAAATAAATAAATACAGGTATTCCTTCTCTGACAGTTTTAGCTTTTAGATGGTCCAGCAATTCAATTTCAACCAATGTCATGTTAGCCACCTTGATCTAAAATATAGGTTATGACGAAAAGCATAAACCAAAATATAATTGCAAAGACTAAGATCTTATAAAAGGAGAGATAATAACTACCTTTACATATGCACAATCCCCAATATTGAATATGAAACCAGCAACCTTAGCTTGAGCATAATGGCATTCCACATTTAATACGATTTCATCTTCTTCACCAGCACTACAATAATGAGCAAGCATAAAATTAAGGAGTGAAGACGTGCTACAAGTTTTTAAAAAAGGTTAGGAAAGGGCAACATTTTTACCACCGAAAAGGACAAGTTCAATTGGTATCACTCACTTTAATTTCCAGCCTTGACGCTGCGTCTTTTTATTCTGCAATTGCCAATATACATTTATATTTAGAATGAGTAAACTTTTTTATAAGTATTCAGAATGAGTAAACTTTAATGACATGTATGCCAGACACAAAACTAAATGTTGCTTAAATATTTAAAATAATCCAGTAAAACCACTAAGAGCACAATGTAATCAATTAAAATGGCCAACAAATAATAGTTAGCTTATAGGAGCTGGTAGAAGGTTTCTGTGATTACGGCTTATAACATCCTAAAACCAACTACTTCCGTGTTCTGTATCATTGTATACATCGCAATGAAATTAATGCACATATTCCTATAAAGAACCAGGAATGAGAGGTGCACCTGTACTTCTCTGTACGAACTACATGTTGGTTAGATATTCAAAATAGTCCAGCTAAGCACGGAGAGCACAATTTAATCAATTAAAATGGCCAACAAAAATAGTTATCTTATATGAGCTGCAGAAGGTTCAAGTGATTATTCGCTTCTTTGGCTTATGAAATCCTAAAGCCAACTACTTATGCATTATATATAATCTTCTACGTTTCAGCGAAACTTCTATGCACATCTTCCTATGAAGAACCACGATAAATATCTAGAGTGTTAAGTCATGTCTACCAAGTGAAAGGTAAATTCCACAGAACTGTTATAAGACCGGTAATGTTATATGGTAGTGAATGTTGGGCCGCTAAGTCCAACATATCCACAGGATGACCGTTGTAAAGATATGATGCTAAGATGGATGTGCGGTCATGCAAGATTAGATAAGATTAAACATGACAATATTTGTCAAAAGGTGCGAGTAGCACACATTGATGATAAAATGAGCGAAGATCACTTGAGATAGTTTGGTCATTCATGCATCGACGCTATAGATGCACCGGTTTGTAGATGTGAAACTATGGAGAGTGGAAGTCTTAAACGAGGACAAGGTAAACCTAAAATCACATGGAAGGAAGTCGAGAAAGACCTACAATTCTTGGAATCAATGCACACTTAGCTAAAGATAGGCACAATGGCGGAAAATATCCATATAGGTGATAAAGTTTTAGTCTTGTTAGAGAACTTCTATTATTTTTATTATTATTATTATTATTATTTATATTTATATTATGTTTAATTTATGTTCACTTTATCGGAATGGCCTTAGGTGTTGGGTGGCTGGGTGGTGATTTAGGAGCTATGTTACTCGGACTCTTCAAAAATGGACACGGGTGCGTGTCGGATTCTCCAAAAGTAGTGCATTTTTGAAGGATCCGACACGGGTGTGGCATCATTTTTGGAGAGTCCGAGCAACATAGTTTAGGAGTCAAAGAAGATAGAAGGGGAATGAATACAATAATAAGTTCCGTGAAGGGATTCTCAAAGTTGTTTCAGTATTAGCTAGCTTTCGTTGATTTCCCTCTTGGTGGCAACCGACACATGTGGTTCCAACAACTATGCCTCAGTCCCAAACAAGTTAGTCGGCTATATGAATCCCTATTTCTTCATTTAAGCTCATATCATATCATGATCATAATCCAAACACATGGTTCCGGAGAACAAAATTGTGCTCGACTCGAGACCAAAAGAAAAGCTAAAACCCACATTTTACCGGTGCAAGTCTTTCAAACACGTGTGAGTGTGAGCTCAATTTACACTGTTTCCTCTTCTTCCCCTTCCCATCACATCCCCCTGTGTATTAGAAAATTTTAAGAAACAACCTACTTTATCGAAAAAGATTACTTTTTTTAGGTCAAGCAATTAATAGCAAGATTCTAAATCAACTTATTGGTCTTATGGTATATCTCAGTATCGAGGATGAGACCAAAGATCTGTAAAACACTACGTACCAAGATCCTCAATAGGATGCTCACTACTTGCTTATAGGACTAACAACCTGAAGCAACACACAATTGAGCCCGTCCACAGGCAGATTTATCCAATATCTGTGCTGGTGGGCTGCTTGCCCAGATAGCGTGATACAACAACAACAACATACCCAGTGAAACCTCACTTGAGGAGGGTAGAGTGTACGCAGACCTTACCCCTACCTTGGGAGGCAGAGAGGCTGTTTCAAATAAACAAATATGTACCAACCTTCAAGTCGTAACGCCATTGCCACTTTTCTTGAGCTTCCTCACCAGGTATTGGCTCCCCAATAAAACATACATTACTCTTCTGTTTCTTCACACTTTTCTCTGCTGAATCTGATGAATTATTAACACTCCCATTTTTTCCTGATGATTTTTTCCTTTTCATATCTGACCCTTTATTATTCTCATCACCATTATTATTAACACTCACTTGTATTTTTCTTGATCTCAAAGTCTTCACTTCCGATGTTTCAGGAGATTCAGTTAAAACTGAATCTTTTCTCCAAGATCCTCGGGAATCGTGACCACCGACATTTACTGAATCACTTCCCCTGGAAGCGCGTTTCTTCCACGCGCTGCTCTCTGGTGTCAGCAAAGCCATCAGTTCCCTCTTCGTGCCGTACTTTTTACTGGCGGCGCGTGGAACCGACGCGCTTTCCGGCGATGCCAACAACTCCAGTTTAGCTCCATTACAGTTGGATTGCGATTTTGGGGTTTCACCCATTTCCTTCTCACTGTCGGCGCGTGTACCCGACGCGCTTTCCTTTGGCTCCGGCATTCCTCTCTTCGTACAGCTCTTCTTACCAGCGGCGCGTGTAACCGACTCGCTCTCCGTCAATGCCAACAACTCTAATGAATTGTGACCTACATTTACTGAACCACTCCCCCTTAAGGCGCGTGTGTTCAACGCGCCGCTGTTCGGCGTCAGCAAAGCCAGCAATTCCCTCTTCGTGCCGCTTCTTTTACTAGTGGCGCGTGTACCCGACGCGCTGCTTTCCTCCAATGCCAACAACTCTAATTTTTCTTCATTCTTATACTTCCTTTTCCTCGACAATTCCGCTTCTTTTATACCCTCTGATTTCCTTGAATTTACACTTTTGCCCTTACATTTTTCAAAATTGTTTTTCATGTTTTTTTTGTCTGTAGTAGTAGTAGCACTAGTACTGAACTTGTTAGTAGTAAATCTAGAAGATCTTCTCTTTAATAGGTTATTGTTTTTGTCGTCCTCACACGGGTAAAATACTTCTAATGGTACTGGTTCTGGTTCTTCATTTCTAGGAAATGATAGAGCCAATGCATCTTGATTTGGTGAAATGGGTTTGTTTTTTTGTGGTGATGGAGTAAGATTTGAAGGGAATCTTGAAGTTTTGTTATGGTTTTCCTCGGTAGCCATTAGTGGCAGTGCCAAGAAAAGAGTTACAGAGGAGATGGTAAATTTGTATTAATCTGATTGGATTTTAACTAATAGTGGTATATTGTGGTTGGAAGGTTATAATGGTAAATATGTCAGCTTTTAATTTTTAGTAGGTCAGGCAGTCAAAGTTAAAAGAGTTTAAATGAGTCAGTAGACTTAGTTGGGAAAAACTGTTTCATCTAGGCTATGGGAATTTTAACTGATGAAGTATAAATATAGAGCTTGTTTGGATGGGCTTAAAATAAAAGTTAAATTTAAATGATAAAAAAAAAATAAGTTGGGTAGAACTTATTTTTTTTTTAATTTTCATATAAAGTGCTTTTAAAATGCTTATTTTATGCACAAAATAATAAAAACACTAAAAAGTTAAAAACAGCTTATAAGCCAATCTAAACGGGCTCATAAACTTAAAGTTGAATGATAAGGATAAATATATTGAAAATGTTTAATTAATAAAAGATAATACTTATTTATGAGAGTACAAGAACAAATATGACCATTATCCGTTTTGAAAATTGCTTACTAAAATCACCTTTATTTTCTTTTAGAATTGAAATATCGTTCAACTATCACTATTTTTATCTTTTTCGTCAGATGGGTAAAATACTTCTAATGGTACTGGCTCTTCATTTTTAGGAAATGAAAGAGCCAATGCATCTAGATTTGGTGAATGGGTTTTTTTCTTTGTTTGGGTGATGGAGTTAGATTTGAAGGGAATCTTGACGTCTTGTTATTGTTTTCCTCAGTCGCCATTATTGGCATTGCTAAGAAAAGGGTCTGTTACAGAAGACAACAGAGAAGATGGTTAAATTGGAATTAATCTAATGTGGATTTATCTGATAGGCTGTTTGGGCTTTTTTTTGAAAAGCGTTTTTATCAAGATGTGTTAGAAGAGTAGCAACAAGAGTAAAATCCCACAAAGTGGGGACTCGAGTAGAGTGTTGATAGGGACCGTTTTCGATAGAGACCGTTTTCGATAGAGCCTCGGTACAAGTACAAGTCGCAAGCAAATAGAAATAATGGAAGGGAATAAGTCATAAAAAGCATGATAGAGCAATTTAGAAAAAATGAACAATCACTATCAAAAATTGATATGATAATCGAAGTACCAGAAGCAACAAATTGAAGAGTAACAATTTGAAAAATATTTTTTTGTAAATATTATATCAGTGCTTTATGCTTAGTTAGTATTCGCTTTTAAAAATAATTAGTTTCTAAAATATTATTTCTGCTAAAAAAATACTTAATTTTTTTTCTAAAAAAATTGTCAAATACTCCCTGCATTCACTTTTAAGCATTCACTTTTACTTGTTCACTTTGAACTTTTTACGATGTTTGAGAAATAATAAATAAAGTGCATAAATTACTAATGTACCCATATTAATTGGTGCATGTTTTTATTGGATTTGACAAATGATTTGAAGTCAGTAATTAATATTACTTAAGAAAATAGGAAAAATAAAATTATCTTCTTTTGATATATTAAAAGTGATAAGTAAAAATAAAAATTTATTTTTAAAATACTGGATAAATAAAAGTGAACGGAGAGAGTATTTAACTTTCTTAAAATTAGCATTTTTAAGAAAATCTAGGCACTTTTGACTTTGTAACACTTGGCCAAACATAAGCGGAAGGTTATAGAGGTAGATAACATTAATGGCAGTCGGGGTTTGGGGGCGGGGGGGGGGTTGGGGCATCTGGCAGGAGCAATGCAACTTATAATCTTTTGTTTTGTTTTCCTATCTAATGCCTTCATTCAAATGTATTTTGTGTGATTTTGAATATTCTGTCATTTGAAAATGTCATGTGAAAATTTTTGTATCAATAACCGCGTATTGTTGAATTCAAAATAATTGGATATTATTTGAACTTGTAAATTTGAAAATCAATATTCATTTGAATATTATAGTGATGTACTTTTATATTATCATAATATTTTGAAGATCAATCAAATGACACACACTCGATGCATATGATAAACCAAATCTCATCTTAAAAAATTACCTAATTGAAAGCGATAGAATAACCTAATTTACTTAGGGAAGTATAGAACACAATTTTTTTTTTTTTGTGCATGATGTTCAATACCCATTTGGGGCCCGACTAGTATCTATTTCTGTTGGAAAGTCCCACTTTGCAAAAGATAATATTCTGCGTCCAAATTTGGTATGACAGGCCTCAGAGAGTTAAGAGTAGGCAACTATCACATAAAATATCTAGAGGCGTGTTTTGGTATTTATGATCATAGATTGTGTGTTACTGAAATTATCGCCTATGAGAGGTGTAATGAAGTTCGGGAGGAAAAGAAAGTTGAGTTTGGGTTTTATCGGGTCATATGAGATCTTGGAGCGGATTGGCGCAGTTGCTTAGAAGCTTGCTTTTCCTCCCGGACTCACGGTGCATCCGATTGTTCATGTATTGATGCTTCAAAAGTATACATTAGATATGACACTCACGTCATACCATCTAGTACAATCCCATTGACAAGGATTTGTCATATGAAGAAGTTCTGGTGGCTATTTTAGGCAGACAAATTCGCAATTTAATTTGAAGTTGAAGGAGCATCATTTGGTGAAAGTCGTGTGGAGAAACCATTCGCACCAGGAGGCAATTTGGGAGATTGATGTGGGCATACAGAATAGGAAGGAATTTGACGGTACAGGTACGTTTTCTTATACCGTTCAAGGATGAACAAGTATATAAATGGAGGAGAATGTAACAACCCGACCCCTCATTTAGAGTATTTGTGTTCCGAATCATTATTGAGACTTTGTATATGTTGATATTATGTTTTGGTACTTGTTGCTATGATTCGGTTTAGGACTCAAAGGTTCGGTTTGGTATTTGACAAGTTTGTAAAATGAAAATAGTGGATGGAATTTCTGGTTCTAGAACTGGTGCAACCATTCGCGACTTGGGGCATCGCGATTGTCGCGAAAAGTTGACCAATCTAGCTAGGGAATAAGTTGACCCTTCGCGATCGCGGCCTGGACATTGCAAAACCAATGAAGAATTGATCGGTCAAGGGAGAGATTTAACTCTCCGTGATGCAAGCCCTGTATCACGATAGCAAATATCTGATTAGCTTAGTTTTCGCGCTAGGTTGATCCCGACCGCAGTGAAGGTTAGCTGGTATGAAATGAACAATGAAGAATTTTAAATCTTGAATTTTTTCATTTTTAGGAAAGAGAAGTTCAATGTGATGATTCAATGGATTTATTTCGACCAAGAGTATTGAGGTAATGATTGTCACGATCCCTTTTAGGATCGTGCAGGTGCCTATCATTCCCACCTCGGTAGGTGAACCCCTAAACACAAGCACAACTCATTTCCAATCATAAAACAGGATCCATTCAATATTAAGTCATAAACATAATCAAGCGGAAATAACTCTATTTATAAATAAACGAAATTAATTACAAAAGTGACTTTAAACATAACAACCTTCCCAAAACTTGGTCTAGACTAGTACAAGAGCGACTAAGATGTGGAAGTAAAATTTAATAAAATAGATAAATAGGACTCAACCTCCATCTAGGAATGAAGATGATGGAAGTCTTCAAGATAAGCACCGCACATCTTTCGAAAACTCTCGAGTCAAGCCATCAACCTAGAAGACTCTACCCCCCGAATGGGATGTAGCAAGAGTAGTATCAGTACAACACTAGTACTGGTAAGCATTATAGGCCACAATGGTTAGAATAACATAACGATAATTAGATAACACAAATAAACATGGTAGGCGGATTCTAAGGCAGATTCTAAGTCAAATTCTATGTATCTCAACAAGCTTCATCCTACTCAATTAAATCCGTAATTTAAACTCGTTGCTCAAAGGTATTTAATTTCCCTAACACCCATCATTAAGTGTTTTCCCCATATTCGACAAATATGCCATAAGGATGACCCTTCCCAATTCCCACACCATTTGCGATGAATCTCTCAAGGACGCTCATGTACTAACCATTCACAAATCAACATACCAATCAATAGGTTTGGGCTAACATGGAATAACCGACCTTCTCACCATTCAAATGCTCGAACACAGTCACGCCCTCTAGCTCATTTCCGCATATCATGTACAATTTAACAAATTATGTAATCAATCTCAAATCACAGCTTATGGTTATAGCAACTAAACCCAATCGTTCTAAGTCTGAGAGAAATACAATCACAAATCCCTATCATAATCAGGCATGAGAGATAATAAGATACAATGCAAAATGTATATGGTATGATGTAATGCATACGCAATGATACACACACGTTTCAGGCGGAATATCTCATCGCCTAATGTACATATACGGAACTCTAACCGAAGTTTACTAAAAAAGGAAAATCCGTAATCTACCTCGAGGCCGAACAGGTGCCACGAACATCCCGTTGATCTTCAACCTCACATTTCCGCATTGTGACCCGCAATGGAGGACCTTGGAATGTCATGGAAGCCCAAAAGAACAAGAATCAACAATCTAGGAATGTTATTCGGATTTCGGGTTTGCAAAGGAGAGACTGGAATTTATTCTCAACAAGATTTTCTAGGTTTTCATGAGTTAATAAACTGGGTTTTATTGCTAAATGAGTCACCTAATTCATAAAATATATTCTTTCCTTCATAAAACTCCAATCCAGAGAATGTAGTCAAAACCCATTTACAAAATGGAAGAAAAATCAGAAGTTAAGAGGTGGTTAATCCCTCTATTTTAAGGAATTAAAGAATTCTCCCAAGAATGACAGATTTAAGCTTAGAGATTCCATTTTGGTTATCTTAGACTCTTGAAAAGTAGAGAACCTCCATTTTTTTATTGGCTTGGAAGATGAACTCTTGGTGAAATAGAACATTAAAATGAAAGGGAGATGGAAGTAGATGAGATAGAGAGGTTACCTATTCCATGAATCCATGAGATTTTCTTTCCAATTTCCCCAGGTGGCGCCTGAGATTTAGGGTTTTAGAAAAATGGGGTCAAATCCCTAAATGAGGTTTAAATACTAGGAGAAATCTGCGATATCCGCCTTAGCGGAATGAATGACCGCCGCAGCGGTCACGCTATGGCGGATAGATAGGCCGCTGTGGCCGTCCTACACAAAAATTGACTTACCGCAAAAATTGACTTACCTCTATGGCTGTTTGGAAAGCAACATGCGGCGAGCGCCATGGCCGTACTCTGCAAACCTATGGCGCCTCATCGAGCCCCAATGGTCCTTTATGATTTTAAATCTTTCCAACATAGTTCCGGGTCACTTTAATAGGACAATTTCTCCGCGTGATTAAGCAATACTGATCAAAAGATGCCTTGGGACGTGAATCTCAAGAAAATCATGGTAATGGCCAAATGGGTCGTTACAATGATTATATGACGCCAGCCGATGATTATACTCAATTTTGGATAGATTTTAATCATAGAATCATATGATATTATAATGCTTAATTGAGATTTTTGTATTACCTCATTTCTTAATCGAGTAATTTAAGGATTTGACCTAGCAATCTACTGATTATCTAACACCTACTGCTCTTTGCAGATCTCTCTATTAGTACTACCGCGAGATATTAGTGATCTTTGTTCGAGTCGGCATTTCAGATTTTGATGAGGCTAGCCAATAACATTCTGTTTTTGATGGCTGTAATCTTAACTCTACTTTCCCTTTTCAGTATTTTGGGCTATGTTTATTGATTTTTGTACTCTAAATCTTCTATAAGTTCCTTGACTCTGTACAATGAGTTTTGAGTTATAGTTTGACTTTTATGACGTAGTTTATTTTGTCATTTCAAAATTTATTATCTAAAGATTAGTTTTATGTTATGTCGCAAATGACAATGTAAGAGGATGGTTCGCCTTGTGGGTAGTACCTTGTTTAGTGTAAGTCGCTGCTAATAATTTGGTCGTAACAATTTATTTCCTTAGATAATATAATTTTTTTAAATGATGTTCATATCGTATTGACTAAAATAAGTGTATAACAAATTTTTATGAGCTGCCTTACTAATTGATAAATAGATGACAATTTTTACTTCTAATCTTTTTCCCGGTTTGATACTTAAAAGCCTTTTTTGAAAGAAATTGGTAAGCATGAATTATTAATAAAAACACTCAGGGGCGGATCTATTTTGATAGGGGAGGGTGGCATGGCACTCGATCGTTTCGGTCGAAAGCCTGTGTATATATGTATATATGTAAACGAAATACTATAAATATTAATCTTGCTACCCGGAATATCAGATCAACACAAAGTGCCAGTGGTAGAGAGTCGTGTTTTGCTCTTCAAGGTTGCGAGTTCAAATCCGTTCTGGTACACTTTTAAGACTATTTTTTAGCATACTGCAATTAAGGACTTGCATACAGCATACAACAGTTAGGAAACACAGCGGTTAATAAATAATGATAGTGTTTCCTGGAGTGTTGGTTAGGACCTATTGTTTGCTTACAATTGTCTATGATTCGAATCACAATTGGACATTGTTTTGGCAAATATTTAAGCGAGCTTTTATTGTTAAATTTTTTTAGTTAAGCGAGAATCGAACCCTACATCTCTTCTAACTTGAGATTCGACCAACAATCTAGACTCTTTCCTGTTTTCAAATTTGATGAAAAATATCATTATATTGAGACCGCTTATACAAAATATTGGGTACAATACTGATGTTCACGCAAAATATTGCGTATGCCACTGTCCATAATGGTGTGGCACCCGAAATTTCTAAATCCTGAATCCACCTCTGAAAACACTTCTTAAATAAAATTTAGGCAACCATATATTATTACTCTAACGGAACACTTTTAATAAAAAGAAAATATCAAAATAAGTTAATTTTCACAACTTAGCCAAATATGCTCTAAATACTAAAAATGGAAAACTCATGTAATACTTTAGCCAACTTACCGTAATTGGTAAATTATAAGACTTGCTCCTTTATCAGATTGTCTTAGATTGAAATTTTATTAGAGTTGGAAAAAGCCTGCAAAAGAGTGAAGTCTTAAAAAGTAGAAAAGGACATTTTCCTCGGAGTTATAACCCGTATTGCCATATAGTACCACGTGTAAATATTTTCATTTTTGTCATTATTACGTAAGGTTTTTTGCTGAGGGGGAAAATTTAAGTTCAAAATTCAATTTTGTGACCTCTGACTGAAACTGTGATTACGAGATCTAGTCCACTTTCAAAAAAATTCGAAAACTAAATTTACAGTCAGACTTTTCGATTGTACTTGTACAGTTGTACTATTACGTAATTGGTTTGGAACTAGAAATCAACTAAGTTTCCTTTTCCACCTTAGATTCCGAAATATTTACGAAAGTCACATTTTCTTTGTGGGCGTTTGGCCATAAATATTATTCACTTTTTTCCGGAAATTTTTTTTCACTTTTTTTTACTTTTAAATTTGGCCATAAAAAATATTCACTTTTTTTCCGAATACAACTCCGGAATACCAAAACGAAAAAAAAGACTTGTTTTTCAATTTTTTTTTTAAACTTTTTTCACTTTTTTACACTACATTTCACCAAAAACTACAATTTCAAAAACTATGGCCAAACACAACTCCAACTCCAACTCCAACTTCAAAAATTCCAAAAAAAGTGAATTTTTTTTTTGGTATTTATGGCCAAACGGGGCCTTTGTATTTTGGATTTTCAAACCTTATTACGGTTCCACAGTAAATACTTAAGGGATAGTTTGATACGTGAACTAAATTATTTCGAAATTATAATTTCAGAGTTATAATTCTGAGATTAATTTATCCCATTTGAGAGATGAGATAAAATAATTATGAGTCAAACTCAATAGAATTTGATCAATCCTATTTTCTGTCGTTAAGGTGGAGAAGCGAACTAAGCACTCTTCTTCATCAAAGAATCAAATCACTATTCGCGACTCAAGATTCTATTCTATCATCAATCTAATCCCCGTTCACATTTTTTTTTTTATTATCAATGAGGAGATCTCTTTACTTGTATGACTTAGATGTCTCGTATTTCTCGAAAAAGTGAGGATAAATTTATACCTTTTACTAAACATGATACAGAATTAATGCCAAAATTAGTGTTGGGATATCCTAGCTTATACCATGTATCAAACGACTCCTTACTCTCTCTGTCTCAAATCATTTATCAAAATTACTATAAGTAGTTGTCTCAAATTATTTGCCGTTTTAGAAGTTCAAGACACAATAATTAATTTTTCTCCTTTTACCCTTAGTAGAATTTTATCATTAATGGAGATGACACATAAATAGAGTAAACATTTAATAGGGGAAAGATTATAACTTAGACATAAATAAGGGTAAAATAGGTCAAATAACCCCCCTAATTAATACTCTCTCCAGATAAAAAAGAGTGTCCACTTAGCCTATTTTTCTTGGGTCAAAAAGAGTTTTCACACTTATCAGATCAAGAAAGAATTAACCTTGTTTTTCCAGATTTTTCCCAGTGTTATGTGATCAAATCCCAATACCTATTTAATGAGGGGCAGTTTAGTCAAATTGCCTACTATTTTTTTCGAGGAGTTAGTATTTTCTTAAGGGGTGTGCAAATGGTTAAGTGGACACTCTTTTTTATCCGAAGAGAGTATTTCTTAAGGGACGTGTAAAACAAAAAACGACAAATAATTTGAGATGGAGAGCATCTATTTTCAATGCACACATTAAATTAAATAATTTATATTGAGAAATAACATAGTATAGTAAAAATAAGTATAATTTAACTGTAATTAAGTAAAAAAATTATGTACACGAAAGATACAAATCGTACATTTATTTATTATATATATAAAATAAAGAGAACAGGAATGTGTGAATAAGTCTTTTTATTTTCTTCTCCCAATTAAACCCTCCTAGATAAGATTCTTATTGCTCTCTCCGGATAAAAAAAAAAGTGTACACTTAGTTTTTTTTCTTAGGTAAAAAAAAAGTGTCCACTTATTAACTCAAGAAAGAATTAACCTTATTTTTCCAGATTTGCCGCTATTAAGTGTTATATGATCAAATCCTAATGCTTATTTAATTAGGGGTTGTTTAGTCGAATTACCTATTTTTGTCTAGGAGTTAGCATTTTTTTAAGGGATGTGCAAATGGTTAAGTTGACTCTTTTTTTTATCCGGAGGGAGTACTTTTTAAGAATAACGGTCTTATTTATTTGTTCTGGCTTCATTTTTGCCCCTCTTAGTCTTATGCTTAATTTGTTGACTATATTTGTGTATGTGTCCTTTTTAAATAATTAAAATATGAGTAAATTACATCATTACCCCTAAAAAAATAGTTTGAAAACTGTGCATCCTTAGTTATAAATGGAAGAAAAAAGATCGTAATAGTTCAAAGTAAGACCTCATTTATTTGTACTTAATGAAATTCTGAATAATAATTATTTAGCTTTTAGTCATTAAATGTGTCTTAATCCAAAAAAAAAAAGTGTCTTAATCCATATAGATCATAATCATTAATTGCGTGTTATTTCCCTTTACAATAACTTAATAAGTATAAATAAATATAAATCATTTAAACCTATAATAAAGTCTTTCAAGAATTTTTGTAAAGAGAGACATTTCACCACGATTTCATCGACCTTCACTGCTATCTATCACTGCCAATCATCATAATCGGTTGTCATTACTACTAGCTACCATTTACAATAATCAATATCAACCACCATTCTATTGTCATCAATTAGAACCTGCAATGCCCATCGTATATTACCAAGTTCCAACCATCATCATCAATCATCATCATCATTAGCTTTAATATCATCCACCATAATTATCCGTCATCACAATCAACTACCATCATCAACCACCATCATTAACCACTTCAATCATCACCTTTAACTACTACCTACCACCAACCATCATTGTCAGTATCCATAACCACTATCATTATATATATATATTTACTTTTCCTAATATTTTGTTGATATAATTCTTGATACCAGATATCAAGAATACCACAGTGTGAATTTGGGTACCACAGAAGTCACTCTAAATGCTGGGATAGTTTTTGTCACTATATTTGTTCATTCATGATTCCTGGGAGTTGCCAAGAGAATGTTTCTGGGTCCGCTTTTGTTGCGCAGTTGTTAGTAGGTTGGTACATCTGAAAGGAGAAGTTTCTCTAGCTTGTGGAGCACTTTGGATTTGGACTTGAATTTTTAAAGCCTCCGTCAGATATGGATCATATGGGGACATGTTGACGACAAGTTTTATACATTCAAATATTGAGAAAATTAATAAATTATTTAGTATTTATATCTTAATACAAGATTTTTGTAGGGACATATATTTGGTTGAAACTTGGAAAAGAAATTTGAAGTTGAAATTGGAAAGCTGTATTTAATAGTTGAAGTTGTTTTGGTCATGCATTTCATTTTTTAAAAAAGTTGAAGTTTTCAAAGTGGGAAAAACTTTCATTTGAAAAATTAGTCTTACAAAAAGTAATAAAGAATTTCCAATATATAACCAAACAATATCGTGATTTTTTATTTTTTATGTCCAAACAACTCATTAATATTCATATTTATACATCTTATATACAAATATGTTCAAATATCATGTTAAAATTCCATTTTCTTCTCATTTGTCAAAGATGTTCTATAAACATGGCATTTAAATGTTGCAGAAGGTAATTAGACGTCACCAGGTATGAATCAAATTTATAATAGAAGACGAATAATTATCGGAGTAATCCTTACTAAAGTGTTGAATTTGTGCTTGAATGTTCTAAATTTGCTCTTTAATTATTGACATCAGTCCATAAAGACAAAACCAAACCGCTTTAATTAATAATAAAAATAGAGATGAACACTTCTTAAACTAATCCATTTCGCATAATGTTTAACATTTCTATTTTTTTTAACCCTTTACCCCCCCCCCACCCCAAAAAAAAATATAAAAAAATGTATCTTTCAATATAAAAATGAATAATCAAACTTGTGTTCAATGATTCATTGTCTTTGCTTCCTCTTATGAAATTCCTTCACTTTCCACTCTTCTACAAATTCAAATCTTTCCCTCATTTTCACAAGCTATTATCTTCCTCACAACCCAACAAATGGAACTCAAACCACAACCCAAATCTTATAATCACCCACCCAACTCTAATCCTCATAGAATCTTGCAATTCAATGTCACAAATAACGCAAATTCAAGCCAATATTATACACACCGGCAGAACAAGTACATCTAAGAAAATACAAAAACAATATTCATATGGGGTGTGTTTGGTATTGACGTAAACTGTTTTTCTATTTTTTCTTATTTGGTTGCACTAAATATCTTGAGAAATATTTTTCTATTTTTTTCCTCAAAATAGAAGAAAATGTTTTTCCTAAAAATTTGAGAGAAAATATTTTCCAAATTGATAAAAACACACAAATGCATCTCCAACCCACCCAAGTCGATCCCCTACCTGCCTACCCCACTCACACCCCTAGCCCCACTCTCCTACCTCCCCCGCCTACCACCCACCTACCTCGCCTACCACCCCCTACCCCACCTCCCACGCGCCTACCCCCAACATTAGAAGTTAGCACTCTGAATTCACTATGCTCTTAAAACGACATTTTTCAACTTGCGTACCAATCAAATGAATAGAAAAATTACTTCAACAACCACAATAACATATCCGGTGTAATCACAAATGGATCTGGGGAGGGTAGAGTGTACGCACACTTTACCCGTACCATGAGAGGTAGAGAGACGGATTACAATAGATCGTCATCTCAAAGAAAAGCAAACTAAAACAATCCAGAAAAATAAATAAAGTAGGAAATTCATTATTTTCCGAAAAAATATTTTCTTGTAAGACATTTTCCGTCCTACCAAACACACCCATAAGTGCCTCAATATATTTCTTTCAGTATAAAAATGATGAATCTAACTAGTGTTCAATGATTCACCTACTGCTCTTTGTTTTTTCTTATGAAATTCCCTCACTTTCCATTTTTTCACAAAAAAATCCAATCTTTCTCTCAATTTCACAAACTATTATTTTCTTCACAACCCAAAAAATGGAACTCAAATCTTATAATCACTCACCCAACTTTAATCCTAATAGAATCTTGCAATTCAATGTTACAAATAAAGCAAATTCAAGCCAGTATGATACACACTGGCATAATTTCACATATTTTCCCTATAAGTAGACTCATATCCTTTTGCGCTTTGGATGTTAATGGTGATATACACTATGCACATAAGTTGTTTGATGAAATGTCTGAACCAAATGTGTATATTTGGAATACTATGGTTAGGGGTTATGTTAAAAATCAGTTCTTTGATTTGGGTTTTTGTTTTTTTAGGAGAATGGTAAGGGAAAATGTTGAAATGGATAAAAGAAGTTATGTTTTTGTTTTGAAAGGGTGTAGGGTAGGGGTGGGGGTGGGGGTGGGGGTGGGTGGGTCAGTGCATTGTAGGATTTGGAAAGTTGGGTTTTTGAGTGAATTGATTGTGAGGAATGGTTTGATTCATTTTTATGGTGAAAGTGGGAAAATTGATGATGCGCACAAGGTGTTCGATGAAAGTCCTGAAAGAGATGTGGTTACTTGGACTAGCTTGATTGATGGATATGTGAAAAAGAATATGGTTGATGAGGCATTGGAGTTGTTTGATTTGATGTGTTCGAATGGTGTTGAGTTTAACGACGTTACGTTGATAACGGTGTTTTTTGCGTGTTCGTTGAAGGGGGATTTGAGTTTGGGGAAATCGGTTCATGAGCTCGTGGAGAAAAGGGGTGTCGAATGTGGTCTTAATTTGACGAATGCCATATTGGATATGTATGTGAAGTGTGGTTGTTTGCCTATGGCTAAAGAGATTTTCGATAAGATGGAAATAAAAGATGTCTTTTCTTGGACAAGTATGATGCATGGCTACTCCAAATATGGGGAGGTAGACTTGGCAAAGAAGTGTTTTAGCGAAATGCCCGAGAGAAACGTAGTTTCTTGGAATGCGATGATCGCTTGCTACTCGCAAAATAATAGACCTTTGGAGGCCATTGAACTCTTTCACGAAATGGAGAAACAAGGTTTAGTTCCTATGGAGAGCACTTTGGTTTCCGTGCTCTCCGCTTGTGCTCAATCTAGTTCGTTGGATTTTGGTCGACGAATTCATGATTATTATATTAAGCAAAAACGGGTTAAGTACAGTGTGATCCTGGCAAACGCATTAATAGACATGTACGGCAAATGTGGAAGCGTGGACGAAGCTGTAGAGCTGTTCGACAAAATGGCACAAAGAGATTTGGTTTCCTGGAATTCAGTAATAGTAGGTTGTGCTTCTCATGGGCTCGCGAAGAAGGCCCTAACTCTTTTCGAACAAATGAAATCCTCGGGATTCGAGCCAGATAGCATCACATTTGTGGGCGTTCTATCAGCATGCGTTCATGGTGGATTGGTTAATCAAGGCTGGGAGTACTTTACGAGCATGGAGTTAAATGGATCCTTTCCCGAGGTGGCTCACTATGCTTGCATGGTTGATTTACTTGGTAGATCTGGGCATTTGAAAGAAGCTTATAATCTTATAAAACAAATGCCAATGGAACCTGATAAAGCTGTTTGGGGCGCTTTGCTTAATGGTTGTCGGATGCATGGAAATGTTGAGCTGGCCAAGGTTGCTGCTGAGAAACTTATCGAATTAGATCCTCAAGATAGTGGCATTTACGTGCTTCTTGCAAGTTTGTGTGCTAATGAACGGAAATGGGCTGATGTTAGAATGGTTAGAAGTTTGATGAGAGCTAAAGGTGTCAAGAAGAATCCGGGATATAGTTTGATAGAGGTTGATGGTAACTTCTATGAATTTGTGGCTGCTGATGACTCACACCCCGAATCTCAGGCAATATATAAAATGCTCGATGAGATTATATTGCTCTCTAAGTTAGAAGTATATGTCTCTGATGCACAAATTCACTGATATATGGAGGATAAATTTAACATTATCTACGAACAATTTGCAGGTATTGGACACCTTGCTTTATAAGTACTAGTAAATGCTGAATCGCGCAAGATTTGTTCTCTGATCTCAGTGAAAAGAGATCTTCCTACATTTGAGTTGTCGATAGGAATCAGAACATGAAAGGGCAAGCTTGGACACTGAAATAAATTCTCTTACAGTGTTAAATATGCACATAACTTAAATTCGATAATATGTTACTTGACGAGTACATTTTTAGTATCCTTGAAATGGACCTCAGCTCACCCATTTTTCTGAAATCTCAACACTAAATATTCTACTTGTCTATATTACATGTCATGCTAACCTTAACTACCTTTTTCTGACGAACCATTTTGATAGTTCTGTCAAGTTAGAATCGATTTTCTGAATCTATTGTCAGATATATATTGTTCCATTTAGTTAACGTAATACCCTTTGATGACTCCTCCTCTAGTAAGAGACTCATAATTAGGATTGTACTCATGAGCTACCCATTCTTCATCCGCGGGGTTATAGCGATACGTGAATGTCTCATCAAACTTCCATTCACAAGGCGTCGAATGGCTCACACACTCATAGCTGGATTTAAACGCGATGAAAGTCCCCATGTTTGTGGAGCAATTCCACATTGTTGAAGTGGGGAAGAAATTTCTGATTTTGACAGTGATGTTGAAAGTGCCCATGGTATTCAGGTGCCTAACAATGCCATCTTCGTCGAAGGAGAAGCAACGGACGCTAAGGTAATTTGTGTGGTTGTTGGTTATGACAACTACTTTTTCGTCTGGCATTCCTGCTGCAACATTTATATTGATCATAAACAAGAACAATATTGTTGTTGAGGTGATAGTCGCTACAATTTTAGCTTCTTGCATGGTGTATATATGTTCCTTTTCTTCCTCCTGTTTAGTGATGTTTTTGTATGAAATTGGGTTTTGGAATGGAATCTTGAAAACGGAGAGAGAGAGAGATTTCTCAATCAAGGATTAACAAAGAATTCTTTCTTTTTTCTTCTTGTTTTGTTGAATGATTAAACGTTTCTCGCTATATATTTATAGATCAAATCAAACAAGAGGGGTAGAGTTCTTTTAGGAGGTCTTAAATGTTTTATACTATTTTAAGACTTTTACTATTTTTGAACCTTCTAAAAAATATAAGGATATTCGAAAAAATATAAGGATATCTAAAGTTAGATACACAAACTTGTGAATAATTCATTATTTGAAACAATTAACAATACTAAAACATTCTTTGGAAATTTTCCGAAATAGAATAAACATATTTTTGAGTACATAATATTTTTTTCAAAAATTCTGACACACAAAATTTAACGGTTGATAGAGCAAACGAAAGTATTAAATATTGCTCACAATAATGTTTTACTATTTCATCATTTAGAGTACGGAAAAGGGTTAAAAATACCCTTGAACTATCGAAAATAGATCAATTTTACCCTTTGTCAAATTTTGGAATCAATTGTATCCCTGCTGTCTATTTTTGGGACTACATATACCCTTTTAGTTAACAGACCTCCACACAAGCTGCCAACATGGAACACATAATGACGTGGCTGCAACGTGAAAATAAAAAACCTCAATGTGTCGCTTTGACCCTATTCTTCAACGTCATCTGAAATGCACTAAGAAATAAAACACAACGGAGAAGACAATTATAGTCATCGGAAAATGCAAGACGGCCAGATCTCGTACCGAGCAAGCAACGTATCAGATAGAATTAAACAGACCCTGTTCTTAGGAAACTAACAGAACCCAGCAAGACGGAGAGGTTGGGGAGCCACTGCTCGGCGGCGTTGTTCGCCTGATTCTGGCACTACTCGTCGAATTTTCTTCTGGTGGTGACCTGGAAACAAACAAAAAGGAAGCGTGAGCGGGGGAAGGGAGAAGGGGTGTTGGCCAGTGGTTGTGGCGTGGAGGTATGGTAGGAGATGGAGCAAAAAGGGGTCGTCAGCTGTTTATGGATCGAGTTGGCTGGAGTCTGGCATAATAGTGACGCACCAAGATAGAAAATAGGAAGAGAGTAGGTGAGGGGAAGGTCATGATTCATCACCGGCCTTCCGGTGGTCAAATCCTGCAGCGATAAAAAATAAAAAACAGAGAGACGATATCATAGTAGTAATATAATTAGGGGACCAATTTTCTACGACAGTACTCATGTTGATGCTCATTGATTTTCCTATCTCGGTCAGCTTCATCGCCATAGCTGGAGAGAAATTGATCGTTCTCAGGAACCTTAGATTAAATCTATTCATGAAGATCCGGCCTGGGGAGTGTTCTCACGGCCTTGTTTGGCCAGGCTTCGGTGAGGCTGCTGATCGGTAGTGGAGAGTTTTCCACGTTGCAACCACGTCATTATTTGTTCCATGTTGGCAGCTTGTGTGGAGGTCTGTTAACTAAAAAGATATACGTAGTCCCAAAATTAGACGGTAGGGATACAATTGATCCCAAGATTTAACAAGGGGTACAATTGATCCCAAGATTTAGCAAAGGGTAAAATTGGTCTATTTTCGATAGTTCAAGGGTATTTTTGACCCTTTTCCATTTAGAGTAATGATATTATGACGACAATCTTGACTGATATGACTTGACTAAATCGTTAATGTGAGTAACGTCTTATGTGTATTTCGTTACTTAGGCTAAGGATATTCTAATTTTTTAAAATACTTTCATGTAATTTGTCATACTTGTATGACAGCACAATGTAAAACAATTTCACATTAAATTGAATTTTGCCAAAATGTCTTTATTTTAGAATGCAGTGCTTGTGGAATGAAGAAGAAACTAATTTCCAGGTGTCGTCACTGAGAGGAACAAAATGCACATACATGTTATTCGCAGAAACAATTTAGTCAAATCGTTCCTATCATATCAGTCAAGATTGTACGCTGATTTTATTTTTTCATAGTATCGTTATTTTGAAAAACAAAATAATGAAATGTTACTTTTACCCCGTCAAAGTTAACTTTTGCTTTTTGAATTTTTGAATAAAATATTGGGTGAAAATTATTTACATCCCTCAACTTTGCTTTAAAGATTAAATTCCCACTCAACTTTGAACAATAGACATTCTCTCTCCCCCCTCCCCCCACCCCCTGCCCAACCACTCTTTATCCTATGCAATAATTTTACCATTTACATTTTCAATCATCAACCTATGTAATACATTTTTATATTAGGGAAAAGGGTCAAAAGAACCCTTCTACTTTGAAAAAGGGCTAAAAATATCCTCCGAACTTATTTTGAGTAAAAATACCCTTCTTATCCTTAAAGTTTTCAAATATACTCCTGTCTTAACAAAAATTATCTCCCAAAATAACCCCAAATCATTATTTAAACCCGCTCTATCATTTAAACCCGACCCAACTAAATAATAACCCAGAAGATCCCCTTATTTCCCCAATTCCCTCAAACTTCATACCTCCGTATTGGGGGAATAAGGGGATTATGAGTTATTATTTAGTTGAGTTGGGTTTAAATGATGGAGCGGGTTTAAAAAATGATTTTGGGTTATTTTGGCGGATAATTTCCGTCAAGTCAGGGGTATATTTGAAAACTTTAAAGACAGGAGGGGTATTTTTGACCCAAAATAAGTTTGGAGGATATTTTTAGCCTTTTTTTCCAAGTATAGGGGTATTTTTGGCCCTTTTCCCTTTATATTATATACAGAAAGGGCTGAAATTGCCTTCAAATTATTCGAAATAGCTCACATTTACCCTCCGTTTGTTTTTGGTACCAAAACTACTTTTACCGTCTTTTGGTCCAAAAACGTCTACTTTATCACCTCGTGCATTCGGGCTAAGATTTGACTCATAAGATAAGGGTATCATGAACCAAATTTGGGTAGTGTATAAATGGAGTTGAAACCCAATAAAGACATGAGAAGAGTCCTTGAGCAAAGGAAAGTCCCAAAGTGTTTTCAAGTGAGTTTGCACCCAATTAAAATGAGTATACGGAAAAATATATAAGGAATTTGGGAAAATTTCCTCCTTGAAAGTCGTAGATCTTTGAAATACCTTTCCAAAACGGACATCTGTACAAAAAGTTATGCCCATTTTACTAAAAAGTGTTAAATCATTGACGGTGGAAACATACGAATCGTAAAAATTATACGGTGGAACATACGGACCGTAAAAATTATACGGGCCGTATATTTCAGCCGTATAATCGGTCCAGAATGTCCAAATCATGGAATGGTTTTACGGTATGATATACGATCCATATACAAATTATATGGGACGTAAAATAGGGCGTAAAATGGGTCCGACAAAAAATTATAAAACTTCGTTTTAAGGCTTTTTCACTTCATTCTTCACACCCCCAAGCCCTAGAACGACCTTATATTCTCTCCCATCAAAGAACACCAAGGTAAGCATACTCTAATCATTCCAAGTCAATTCTAATATATATCCTTGTAATCTAAACAATAAATCATCATTCCTAACCTAGGGTTTTCAAGAAAACCCACCTCAAGGTTCAAGAATTCAAGATTTTGAAAATCGTCTTCAAAGTTAAAATCTTTGATTCAAGTTTTGGAGCGATTAAGGTATGTAGAACTTCCATCCACACGTGGGAACCTCTACGTTCTTCGCCATGCTCCGTTTCTTGATATCCATCAAACCCTTCATTAAACCCAACATATTGGTAGCATAGTTACGTATTTATGCATATGAATTTTTGTATCTATATTCGTCATTGTATTCCTAATCTTCCATTATGGTTATTAGGAACCCTAGCTTAATCCATGAATCATGAATTCTTCCTCATGCATTCTCATTATGTTCATATGAAAGTTTATGATTTTATGTAGCAAGTCACATGCATGTTTTCAAGACAACTACTTATATAATTATGAACTATTGTTATTACTTCATGAATCAAGAACATGTTTGCAAGACTTTTATCTTATGAAACCATGTTACAAGTTATTTCGTGAAATCATGATTACAAGTTATTTTAAGTTATTTCACGAAAATCATGGGATTCTTAAACTATATCATGTTCATGTTTTGGGATTGCTTAGTTAACCGAGAAGGCTCGATAGCTGAAACTACGTTGCCACCGTTGAAGTAGGCAACACCTTAATTATGCTTACATGCTATTATTACTTAAATCTCATATCCCCCGGCAAGGTGTGAGTGTTCTCCCGGTAGGACGCAAGTACCGATCATTTGTCGGTTACCTATAGCATTCCCCACGTTACAAGAAGTTTTATATACATGTATTTTCATTGAATTACCCGTGGCTTTACTCACGTTTCATGCTCATTATATGCTCATGTTCAAGTTACGTTCGGTTTCGGTTCATGTTCTATACCTATGTTGTGCCATGTTCTTCATTTCGGCGGGTTTTACATATACTATTCACCATGCCTTCAATTATACCGATTTTCGAATACACCGCTCACCATTTACCCCGAGCGGGTTCAACATGGAGTCTATATTAGTATGCAGTTTATGGTAGTCCGGGGCCAAAACTACATGTTTTAGAGGTTTCATAGACGTACATTAGTTCACGTCTTTCTGTTTGTCCATGAATTTTCAATGAGATAATTTCAAGACTTTATTCCGCAAATTATATTTTCATGATTTATTTAAATAGCATCATATAGATATATTGTTTTGATGCCCATAACAAGCAAGCCATGAGGTTCGCTCGGACACACGCAAGCAAGGCCCGAGTGCCGTGTTACGCCCGGGCCATGGTTCGGGGCGTGACACTTTCCACTGGAGCTTACATGGCAGTCCAACATGTAAGAAACCAGATAATTCACTTACTCGTTTATTACACCTAACCCATAATTTAATTAAAGGGCAAAATGAAATTATCCATCATTTCTCGCTTAACTCTCATAGCTTCAAAACATAACCCTAAAAATCTCTAGTAAGATTTAGATCAAACCAATCATAGATTAACAAATCCATTTTCAGATTTTTTTTTTAATTTTTTTATTTTTTTTATTTTTTAATAATAAAGTCCACTAGGCATTTTGGTGCCTAGGGCTAATTTTATAAATTTTTCTGAAAGCAAATCCAAAGATCCTTACAAATGTAGCCAAAAGCTAATAAAGAATGCAAGAATTAAACTAATGACCAAATTAAGCCTTATAGTTGACTTAAATTGGTACTACCAATTACTATACTATAAATGTGATAAAAACTAGAACTCTGAGAAAAAATAATGAGCTAATGATAAAATCCTGCAAGTATAATTTTCCTTTTCTGCATTGCTGAATTTCTGAAATTCTGATCCATAAGTATAATGTAGCTTTGTTGACTTTCCATGATTGTCCATGTGCAATTGCTTCCTTTGCAATTATTATGCAAGTACGAAAGATCAGTACACTTTCCAAAAGTTATCAACCCCCCAGTGGAATGAACACTAAGTCTTAATACCACCACTGTGAGAATGACAACAAATAGATTAGGCAAGACCTTATGTTGTTGTGCAGGTTCCATGCAAACCTGCATATAATCCTCTGAAGAACAATTTGTGCAAAAACCAGTCTGCTTAGCCTAGTTCAGATGTTGCATTTTTGCACAGTTGACACACAATTTTGCACCATAGAAATGATACAACTTTGTATATCTACTGAACACTACAAAAATCCCATATCACTTCCTAACGAGAAAGGATCAATGGGAAACAATAACCAGCAGTTGAACCCTTTTAACATGTGATCAACTTGGGTAAAAGTCTGAAACAAAGTCCAAACTTGAGTCAGCAACACTTCATTTCAGATGCTTGTATTGCTTCTTGCATGAACACATGCAAAAAGGAACACATAGTTAGGGAAAATCACCATCATGCCCTTCTCCCCAAGGATTTGGACATGATGGCATAGAATTCTCTTCATCACACCAGCAGTCCTAATCAGCCCAATGTGTATCAAATCATTTCCTAGTACTGGATCATTGATAATACACAGATCATATTTCTCCTTGTAATCTATGCTGTCACCTCTTGTCCTGATCCATTCTTACAGCAAATTGCTAGAAAAAGCTGCTGCAATCATCAGAAGTCCAAGCCTTAAGCACAGCAGATGCCTAGTGCATTGGCTAAATACACAGCAACACCTAATTCTGTAGCTGCTGTACATAGCCAGCGCATTTTTTATGCAAGATTTCCACTTCTGTGCCAAATCACTGACACTGCAAGAGTCTGCTTCTTTATTCTATGCAAAACTTTGCAGCAACCAATTTCTCATTTCCTGTGACTATACAAGCTGCCTCAATTCCTAATAAGAAACTGTTCCAACACCATCTTCCACAAGGCACAAACCACTCACCATCTATTGTCACCTTTTCAGTAGGCTGAAACCACCAGGTTCTCCACCCAAACAGTTGTAAATGATTTCCATCAATATGCATCTTCCCACCAAGCTTTTCCACCAATAAACCATATTTTCCATTTTGCCCCTGATCATGAAAAAATCAGCCTTGATAGTCCAAACCATCAGGTTCTCCACACAATACATTTGTAAATAATTATATCCATCATTATGCATCATCCCAGCAGACTTTTTCCACCAAAAAAACCATATTTCCCATTTTGCCCCTCATCATGAAGAAATCAGCCTTGAAGCATGCATACATCTGAATAATATCAATGAGAGCCCTAAACCACCACCTCCACCCTTTAGAATTATTAACCTCAGTACACACACCAGTAACAAGACATGTAGCATAGTTTTTTTCATCAGCTGTTATCAGAATAACCTGCAAAAGGCCAAAATTACCCCTGCTACCTTTAAACTTGACAAGAGTCCTCCACCTTCCATATATAGTCTTTATCTCAGCAGAATGAGTACCTAGTACTAATACCACACACTGAGACAATGACAATGTACAGATAAAATTATTGCCCCCTCCCATTAGAATTCTTCTTTGTTCTTTTTCCACCTAAAAAATATATCACCATGCTCTCCTTCATAAGAATTTGAGTATGATGATAACTACTCCTCCACTTTAAAGCTCCAGAAATCATCAATATCTCTTTTGAGTTCTAATTCTCAAATAGGGACACTGCAACTTGTCACTATTGAGATTCTTCCTTCCCATTGGATCTAGTTCTGCAAATGAATTCACTATCACCTCCTCATGATCAAGGGCATAATTAGCCAAATGGTCAGCTAATTGATTACCCTCTCTCATAATATGCATCACCTGGACATCAGCATTATCAATAATCTCCCAAATCTCTTCTACAGCAAAGGTTATATTCCAGGGGGGTTTCCACTGCCTATCCAAAATGTTTTTCAATAAGAGTGAATCAGTCTCTAATATGAAAGTGTACACATGTTGAGATAGACAGTATCTTGCAGCTTCAAGAAGTGCCATAGCCTCACTTTCAGTATTTGTACTATCCTCCATTTCCTTTGCCCTTGCATGCACCAAATCTCCTTTAGAATCTCTCACACAGAATGCAAATGAGCTTCTCCCAGGATTCCCCCTAGTAGCACCATCAGTGTTACACTTCAAGCATTCATCCGGAGGTAAGTTCCACCAAACCTTAGTAACTTGTAACTTTGGAGTATAATTCTCTAATATTCTCAGAATTTCAGACCACCTATGAGGCACTGTTTGAATACCTGGTTTCCTCAACTTTACCAAATGCTGAATATTGGTAGAGGCTTGATATATGACCCTGCTGATGGAAACCTTGTTCCTATGCTTATCCCCATTCCTCTTCTTCCATAATTCCCAGACTATAATAGAAGGAATAGCATAAAAAATAGGTTTCATTCTAGGCAGCACATCAGCAGACCACCACTTCACAATCACTTGATGCAAATGCATCCCTTCTATATTGATACCAGCAGCAGCACAGAAATAAGACCATGTTCTCTGAGCAGTTTCACATCTTAGAAAAATGTGAGGTACAGTTTCTTCCTTAGGTGATGCACAACAAGAACACATAGATGGCATATGATATCCCCAACTCCTGATCACATCATCCAATGGCACTTTGAAATGCCACACCCTCCACATCAAAAATGATATTTTAAATGGCAACCCTTTCACCCATATCTTCTTGTAAACATCCCTTTTTTCTCCTTTTCTTCTGATATACTCCCATGCAGACTTGACAGTAAAATCTGTAAGAGAATGTTTTCCTTGAATAATCTGTTCCCTTGAATGGGTTGATATACATGATTTACAACATAATTGTAGGCTACAAATTAGGAACTAATTTGACTAAATATTTCTAACATATGCTAACCTAAAATAGAAGATTACAAAATATATTATACTAAATAATTACATAATCTAACACACCCCCGCAGTCGAAGCGGGAGGTTTACGAACTGTTAGACTGTCGCGAAAATCATCAAATAGTACGCGCGGAAGACCTTTGGTGAAGATGTCGAATCCGATAACGGGACGGAACATGTAGGACACGAACTTCGCCACGTCTAACCTTTTCACGAACAAAGTGAATGTCCATTTCGATATGCTTGGTACGTTGATGTTGTACCGGATTTCCGGACAAGTAAATGGCACTCACATTATCACAATAGACCAAAGTTGCTTGACGAATAGGACAATTGAGTTCAAGCAACAGATTACGAATCCAACAAGACTCAGAGACAACATTAGCAACCCCTCTGTATTCTGCTTCAAAGACTTGACTTAGATAGAGTAGGTTGGCGCTTGGAAGACCAAGAAATCAAGTTATCCCCAAGATAGACACAATAACCCGATGTGGAACGTCGAGTGTCTGGACATCCTCCCCAATCAGCATCTGTATATGATAGTAGTGACTGTAGAGAGGATTTGTATAAATGTGTGCCAAAGTCAATCGTACCTCGAATGTAACGCAAAATGCGTTTTAATGCTTCCATATGCTGGACTTTGGGGTCATGCATAAACAAGCAAACTTGTTGGACGGCGTATGATATGTCAGGCCGAGTGAATGTCAAGTATTGCAAAGCACCTGCCAGACGACGATACTTCGTAGGATCCTCATACGGGGCGCTTGAAGAAGCGCTGAGTTTGCCTTTTGAGTCAACTGGAGTGGGGCAAGGCTTACACTGTGACATGCCAGCCCTGTCAAGAATATCCTCTGCATAAGAACTCTGAGACATAAAGAGACTATTGTTGTCCCGTGAGACAGCAATCCCCAAAAAATAGCTCAACGGACCCAAGTCTTTCATTGCAAATTCCGTAGCTAACTTGGACATGATACCGAGTCTGAGAGAGTCTGAAGATGCAGTTAGAATAATATCATCCACATATAACGAAATGTAAGCAATATCTTTCCCACGACAAAATGTGAAGAGAGAGTTGTCAGATGTACTATGCGAGAAACCAATGGTTGCCACATATTCAGGAAAACGCTGATACCAAGCCCGTGGTGCCTGCTTCAAACCATAAAGAGACTTACGCAAGAGACAAACATGATCAGGACGAGCTGGATCCCTAATCCCAAAGGTTGATACATATAGACGGCCTCATTCAAATTGCCATGTAAGAAAGCATTCTTTACATCAAGGCGGTGAATGGGCCAAGAGCGAGATAAAGCAATAGTAAGAACCACACGGATAGTTGCGGCCGACCACCGGACCGAACGTCTCGTCACAATCAACACCTTCCCGTCGAGACCGCCATCACCTACAAGACGGGCTTTATGCCTCTCAAAAGAACCATCAGATTTCTTTTTATGCCGAAAAATCCATAAAGACCGAATAATATTAGCATTTGGAGGACGAGGGACCAACTCCCAAGTCTTACTATCAATAAGAGCATTATATTCATCTTGCATAGCATTTTTCCAATTCGGGTCATTAAGGGCACCAACGGGATTCCGAGGAATGGGGGAGATGGAATTGGTGGTGACACTTAAGGCTTGATTATGGTACTTTAAGTTCGGCTTAAAAATCCCATGTTGACTTCGTGTAGTCATGCGATGAACGGGTGAGGGGCTGGCGGGGGGGGGGGGGGGGGCGCCGTGGTGGGGCGACGCGGGAGAGGGAAGGGCGCGGCGGGGACCGGCTTGGGGTGCGGGGACGGAGAGGTGGGCTGCAGGCGGCCGACGATGAAGGAGAGGAGGTGGGGGAGATCGGGTGATGGGTTGCACGAGAGGGAGGGGCTGGGTCGGGAAGCAAAGGCTGGTCATGCAACAATTGGATTCTCAATGGGGAATTATCATCATCCAAAAAATCATATGATGTAGGAGATGGAGTATTTAGTTGTGAAAATGGAAAGGAATTTTCATCAAACCACACATGCCGGGCTATGATTATTTTTCGGCTCGATAAGTCATAGCATTTGTACCCTCGATGGTTGGAAGGGTATCCTAGGAAGACACATGGAGTGGACCTAGATTGCAGCTTATGAATTTGTGTGGAGGGAAAGAGAGGAAAGCATAGACAGCCAAAGACTCGGAGATGAGAGTAGGATGGATTCTTTTGATAAAGAATGTGAGTGGGTGTCTTATACGCTAAGAGTTTAGTAGGGAGAATATTGTGTAGGTACGTTGCCATGGCCAAGGCGTGATGCCAATAGGAGGGGGGCATAGATACATAGGCAAGGAGTGTACGAACAATATTATTGATCGATTTAATTTTCCGTTCCGCCTTACCATTTTGGGGGGAAGTGTGGGGACAAGAAAAGCGGAAAAGCATCCCGTTTTGTTCACAAAATTTATGAAAAGGACCATTATCAAATTCACACCCGTTGTCACATTGAAAAGTTTTGATTTCTTTTTCAAACTGAGTGCGAATGAAAATCTGGAACGACAAGAAGATATTATAAACCTGGGACTTTGTTTTGATGGGAAAAGTCCAAAGAAAATTTGTGTAATCGTCAAGAAATAAAACATAATATCTGTGACTTGAAGAGCTAAGAACAGGTGCAGTCCATACATCACTGTGAACAATGTCAAAGGGCATAGTAGTAGTTGAAAGAGAGTCATAAAAAGGCATTTTAATTAATTTCCCCAAAGGACAAGAATGACAAACATTGTTTCGAGCTTTATTACATTCAATCAAATTACGACTACGTAAAGAACTAAGAATTACATCCCCCGGATGACCCAAACGAGAGTGCCAAATATGAGGAGAGATGACGGTAAAAGCAGATGGTGCGGAAGACAAAATGGCTCGATAATTTTTGGAGAATGGATAAAGATCACCCGAACTCTCACATCTCATGAGTTTGCTCCCCGTCCGTAAATCCTTCACATAAAAACCAAAGGGATCAAATTCAACAGAAACCATATTATCGGTAGTAAATTTACGAACAGAAATAAGGTTTTTGATGAGTTTAGGTGCATGTAAGACATTTTTCAGTTTTAAAGAGGGATTTACTTGAAAGGTAGCATGACCATAACCACGAATTGGAATCATGCTACCATTACCAACAACAATGCCATTATTTTTGCTCAATTGATAATAAGACGAGAGAGTACCTTGGGAGTTGGTCATATGAGATGTGGCTCCGGTGTCCATGTACCAATTCTTGTCATCGGGCGGATTCAACGACATTGTGTGCATAGCTTGATCAATAACTGTGGGCGCATACCCGCCATGTGATGACGAGGCTGACGAGTAGAACTACTGTGGAGGATGAGGACCAAGAACTCCCTGCTGCGAGGGAGCTGGACGCGGCCGCCGCGCCCACGGGCCGCCGCCACCCGGCCCGTGGGGTAGGGGCACGGTGGGGTGGCCCACGGTTGTGGCCCCCAAGTCGCCCCCATGGTGGATAATACCACGACGGGCGGTGGAGTCCCCGCTGGCTGCTTCTTTGCTGCCGGCCGGTGGGCGCGGCCGCCGCCCCGCCGCTGCTTTGTCCGCTGCCACCGCGGTTGTTGCGGTTGCCGCCGCTGCGACCACGGTTATTTTTCTTTCCACGATTCTGCGAAGTTCCACGATTGTTGAAGTTATTTTCAGAATTATTGGGCTGTCCATTGCCTGAGAAATTCTGAGGATGAACATTGTGGGAAACAAGAGCAGCAGGCGAGCCGGCGTCGTGAATGGCGTCCTCGGCATGGCTATCTTCCTCAAGCTCAAGCATCGACCGGACAACGTCAAAAGACGGGAGAGGAGTACGGTGCTGCACCGTCGTGCGAAAAGTTTTATATTCCTCCGACAACCCTCGCGAAGGCGAAGCACAAGTCGTTCGTCGGAAACTTTGTGACCGATGTTGGCAAGGTTGTCTGCAAGAACTTTCGATGGTGCAGTATGCTTTCACATTCGGAAAATCCACCAATTTGGTGTTGGTGAACTTTGCATCAAGAGCGAGAGCCCTAGCCGATTTATTGTCCTGAAAAAGATGAACAAGGCGGTCCCAAGCCTCGGCTGCGGTGTCCTCTTGATGAATGATCGTGTTGAGAAGATCATTCGATATCGTACCATATATCCATTGCCGAACAATGTCATCCAGCCGTTCCCATAGGGCCTTAGCAGCAAGTTTTTCGGCTGCAGTGGCCGGTGGTGGCACGGTGGGGGAGGCAGGAGGTAGGATGTGGTCGATCACCAAGTTGGCACGACAATGGAGCTTGAAGAGGGTAGCCCGAGTATTGTATTGGCTTCCTTCGTAGTCAAGCACAATAGGAATGCATGACTTGATATTGGTGACGGTAGTCGCAGGGTGCAACTTGGAGGTGTCAGCCATGGAGAAGAGGAAGGAGAATAGCCGAAGGAGAGGAAAACGAAAAGAAGGAGGGGGGGGGGGGGGTCGGCGGCCAAGGGGTGGGTCGGCGGCTTAGGGGTAGGGTTTTAGGATGCTAGGGTTTTGAGGAGAACCTAGTCTGATACCATGTAAGAGAATGTTTTCCTTGAATAATCTGTTCCCTTGAATGGGTTGATATACATGATTTACAACATAATTGTAGGCTACAAATTAGGAACTAATTTGACTAAATATTTCTAACATATGCTAACCTAAAATAGAAGATTACAAAATATATTATACTAAATAATAACATAATCTAACACTCCCTTAGTTTCAAGCATCCACCAAGGCTTATCTAATTCATCCCCTCTGGCAGGTGGTTGAAAATCATTCAATATATAATCAGCAAGTTCTTCAGGTAAATTATTTCTGATAGCAGGCTCATGCCACTTACCTTCTGTCACTATATCAAAAACATTATTAATTTCCTCATTGCAATAAAAATCAGCATGTGTAAGGTAGAGAAGGCCTAAAGCAGTCCAGTTATCAAACCAAAACAGAGCAGACCCCATTCTAAGCTGCCACCATATCTGATGATCAATCAAATCTCTTGCTTGAAACATTTTCCTCCATATATGTGAACCTTGTTTCCATGGTACCAAAATAGGATTGTTCTTCTTCAAATACTTGTTGCGCATGAATGCACTCCACAATGATGGCTTGGTTCTAAAATTCCACCATAACTTAGCAAACAATGCCATGGACATGTCACTAAGCGATCTGAAACCCAACCCACCTTCATCACAATGCAAGCAAACAGTATCCCATCCTGCCCAATGTTTATTCCTCTCACCAATTGTGTTGCTTCAATAAAACTGAGCAAATATTTTATGTAGCTTCTTTATCACAAAGGAAGGTGGATCAACAACCCAAAATCAAGTGCATTGGCATAGCCTTAACACATGTTTCAATAAAATGGCCCTTCCACCAAATGACAACAGCTTCCCTTTCCATCCCTAAAGCCTGTTCCTCACCTTAGGAATGAGCTCTGAGTAAAATGACATCTTACTTCTTGCATAATAAATAGGACAACCCAAATATATCAAAGGGAATTCCTTCCTTGCAATGCCCGTAACTCTTTCTACCTTTTGAAACTCCTCCTCATCCACTCTATCATGCAAATAAATTGAACTTTTAGCCTTGTTTATCAATTGACCAGAAGCTTGTTCCTATTCAGTCAAAACATTCATGATAAAACCCAGGGATATCTCACAAGCTGAAGAGAATATGATGGTATCATCTGCATAAGCTAAGTGAGTAATTTTTGGACTCCACTTTGGCAAGCCAAATCCAATAAACCACAAATTGTTATGCAATGCATTTAAACCCCTAGACAAAGACACCTGCGAAGAAGAATAAACAAAGTAGGTGACAATGGATCCCCTTTCTTGACACCCCTCGTAGAGTAAAAGAATCCATGTGGCTGACCATTAATAAGTACAGAATACCAGTTATTACCAACAATTTCATAAATCAAGCTGATAAACTGCTCACAGAAACCCATTTTCCTCAGAACATTTGTAAGAAAGATCCATGACAACCTATCATAGGCCTTTGTCATATCCAATTTCATCACAACATTAGGAACAATAGCATTGGCATTCTTCTTGCCTTTATTTATTCTGAGTCTGATATCAGTGATTATTTCTTGAGTCAATAAGATGTTCTCCACAATGCTTCTACCCCTTACAAATCCTGCTTGATTCTGTGAAATCAAATCAGGCAACAAATGCACCATCCTCTCATGCACTACTCTGGAAAACACCTTGTTCACAAAGTTACTCAAACTAATAGGCCTCATGTCACTAAAAGTCTGAACATCTTTCTTCTTTGGCAACAACACAAGATTAGTATGAGTAATGTACCTTGGCAATTCAAAACCTCTGAAGAAGTCCCAAACCATGTTGAAAATATCATCACCAACAATATCCCAGCATGTTTGGAAAAACAGGCCTGTAAAACCATCAGGACCACCTGCACTTGCACTATTTAAACCAAAAACAGCCTGTTTCACCTCTTCTTTAGTAGGAACTGCAACAAGTTCTTGATTCTGCTCATTACTAATCATGGAAGGAACATGTTTCAAGATGTCAAACTGTTTAGGAACCACAGTTTCATGAAATTGTGCTTGAAAAAATTCAACAGCCTCCTTTGCAATCTCCTCCTCATTGTCAAGCCATTGCCCTTGAGAATTCTGTATTCTTTTCAACTGCAGCATTTTTCTTCTGCCCTTCACATGAGCATGGAAGAATTTGGAATTCTTGTCACCATCTTGAAACCAAGACATTCCAGCTTTTTGCTTCCAAAATTCCTCCTCCAAATGCAATACTCTAGTAAGATCAGCTTGCACTTTCATAAGTTTCTCCCTGTTGGCATAAGAGGGATTTGACTCAAAAAATGCTTCATGAGCTTTAACAACTTCCTCTAAATTAGTGATCTGCTGAAAAATATCACCATAAGTGGACCTGCTCCATTGGGATAAGACCTGTTTCATTTTCTTCAGGTTCACACTGAAAGTCATGAAAGGATTAGCCTGCACATCTGTTTCCCAGTTTGCCTTCACAACTTCCAGAAATGTATCATGTTTAGTCCAAAAGTTAAGAAATTTAAAGGATTTCTTGAACTGTTGGACTTGTTGCTTGGATTCTACCAACAAAGGAGAATGATCTGAGCCAAGCTTGATCAAATGAGTGATTTCCAGGCCTAGAAACAACTGCTGAAACTCAAAATTACCCAAGCACCTATCAAGCCTCTTGAATACACAGTCATCCGCCCCTCTCCCATTCCACTATGTAAAAATACTTCCCTTGTACCCCAAATCAGTAAGATTACATGTTTGAATACAATGCCTGAAATCTTCAACTTCATTCAGAGATACTGGTAAGCCACCATATTTCTCATCCGCATCAGTGATGACATTAAAATCACCACCTACTAGCCAAGGACCGGTCATGTCTGAAGCCAAATTATACAGAGAATCCCACAATTCAATTCTCTCTATCCTATCACACTTAGCAGAAACTAATGTGACAACCATCTCTATGTCAAGATCCCAATCGAATAACTTCAGAGTTAGCTGTTGAGCACTATCTATCAAAACAATGACTTCATATTCCTCATCCACAAATGCCCAAATCTTACCAGAAACATTGCACAAAGCAGTCTCTAATCCCAACCTCCTCCTATAAGATTCTAACTTATAGGCTTGTTGAAAGGGTTCCATCAAACCTATAAGAAGGAACTTATATCTACTATGCATTGTCAGAAGCCTTTTAAAAGTTTTTTTAGTATTTACTGATCTAATATTCCAAATAAGTGCATTCATCATCACTGTGATTGGGATTTACATGCAGTTCTCCTTGTGTGTACCCCCGTAACTTGAGATACATTATTTTCTTTTGCATGTTTCCTCCTCTTGCCTACTACTTTTTCAATCTGCTTTGGGGATAAATCCCCATCTTTGGCTGCATTCAGGAAATTTTGTGCAGTAGATTCCTCATCCATATCATTTTTGGTTTCACCTGCTACTTTTATTTGTAAATTATTAGCAACTTGAGACTCTTTTTGCCCTTCTGAATTGGATACCTGCTGCTGATTTTTTAAAGCACTCTGCACCAGCTGATTCTGCTTCTTTGTATTTGAAGTAGATTCAGGCTGAAGAACCTGCTTCTTCTGCTGTTGAATACTATTATGTCCTCCTGCCTTAGAAACACTAGCAAGTTTCTTATTACCACTCTTGTGATCCTGCAGTGCACCAGATAAAGGTGGTGCCACTATATTATTTTGCTGCTGCTTCACTACATTTGCAAGATTCATATCTACTTCTTGGCCTGATTGGATCTCGGCACCCCTCCTTGGAGTCATGGAACTTACAGAGGTATCAACTTTCTGCTATTTTTCTTTTGCCCTTTTCTCATCATCCATATTAACTTCTTGGCTACTTGCATTCACAACTTCCATATTTTTCCCTGAAGACTTACCAGCACTATGCTCGTGCATGCTATCAGAAATATGAACCATGGTACCCTCATATACCTTACTACCAACTTCAAGCTGCAGCTTCTCTTGAGCTGCATTAACTGCAGCTTTCTTGGTACCAGCTTCTTCCTCTTCTGAAACTTTAGTAAACATGGCCTGCACTTCTTGAGATGATGTTATTGAATTAGGAGATTGTTCACCCTTATCTCTTATTATCTCACCCACCTCACCATCATCTTCCACTTGTTCACTCCACAACTTCCTCTCACCACTAATATTAGTGGAAGGAACTTCACCACAAGCCTTATTAGTAGTAACTACTACCTCCGCTGGATTGTGAAAGGCATTTTGTACCCATTGCTTTGTTTTTGTAGGGGATTGCCTCTTCTTATTAGGAGTGAAGACTTTGGCATTCACATTTAACTGCTTCTCACAACCATTAATAGGCACCTGTTCTGAATTTCCACCAGATGGTACAGAAACCAGTTGTTTCTCTGATGCCTCAACAGTGGTAGTAGTTGCATTGACTATTCCATCAACTTGTGCAACAAGTGCTGCAACCTTCTGCTTATCTGCCTTCTTATTAACTACCTCAAAAACCTCTGCTTGGTCATCTTCAACCCCACCTAAAGCATCAAACTTATTGGCAACATGTACGGTATTCGAATTAGCAGTAACAGGTTATTTTCTAGCATTCTTGTCACCATTCCTTAACTGCTGGTGCAGCCAACTGCTGCTGTGTATTTCCATGATCATTCACTTGCTTCTTACCCTTGTTATTTTGCCATTTGTATAAGTCCTTCACATTGCCAATCACCTTTCCACTCTCCAACACCCTAATAACATGATTTCTATATCTATAATTTGCTTGCTTAGATCTTGACTGCCATGTATGGTTTTTGGTTTTCCCAGGATCCTGCACATTATTTGTAACTGCAGGCTACTTTCCTTTGTCCTCTGCAATAGGAATTTCCTCCTCCTCACAAACACCCTCATCATCATTATCCTTTACAGGCAATAAGTCTGGATGAAGTTTCCAACATGTTTCTTCATCATGGCCTTGTAAATAGCACTCTCCACTATACTTTGGCATGAAATCATATTGTATTTTCACCCAAGTAGTCTTAACTTCTCCATTAGTGTTATTAATAGCTTGAATAGCCACACGCTTAGGATGTTGCTTCAACAAATCAACCTCCACTTTGCCCCGAGCACAACTAGGTCTCGTCTTGTTTTTGGTAGCCAAATCCAATGTTAATGGCTTTCCTACTGCCGAAGCCATTTAAAACAGTTGGGACTGACCAAAATAATTTGGCGCTAGAGTTGGGAATGAAATCCAAGCAATTGCAATGCTCGTTTCTTTCTCCGGATCAAACCATGGGTTCCATTTGAGTGTTCTCATGGGATGACTCCATTGTGCTTCTTTAATCCAAAATACAGGTTTGGACATTAGAGTCACGTAGTCTTCAAACAACTTGCACCTAATCAAAATGTGTCTGTTACATAAAAACCCAATGATAGCATCTGATTTGAGTTTGCATTGCTTAGCAAGATTATTACGTAAAAATTGCATGTCAGGTAAACCATACGTAAATTTTCCAATAATAGCATATTGGAGCTTTTCCTCAAAATCATACTATTAATTTCATCCATGCTGTATTGGATTGTAGGTTCCCCATGAATATAAATTATTGGCTTCAATGGAACTTGAGGAGCAGTGATCGTTTCACCACTGTTGGAACTAGAGGCAGCCTGTGTCATTGCATTTAAGGTCGCAGGCAGTAGTAATTTTGAATAATCCAGAGGTGGGTTGGGTTGGGGGATGGAGGTGACCTCAGTGGGAGGATCACTGGTGGCCGGCGAGGCCATGGGCAGCCGAAACAGTACTGTTGCCGGTAGGGTTTCAAATCCCCATGAGGGTTATGGGTTTATTCTACAACCACTTTAACATTTTTTTTCAAGTTTTTAAGAACTCTTCCAAGGAGCTTTTTTTTTTTTTTATTTTTATTTTTTTTTTTTTATAGGTTAAGTCTTCAATGCTAATCCTCAAACCAAGAAATCAGTTGTTAAGGCTCAATTCCTAGCTTCAATCGCAATACCCAAGCAATTTTAAGTAACATACAATTAAATCTCTTCAAATTTGACACCAAATTTTTGCATTTAAAGAAACCAACAACAACTAAAATTTGTCACCAACAAGCTTTCAAATCAGCAACTATTTTCGAGTTTCAGCCAGTGTTTTAAAAGGCGAGGGCGTAAGGCAAGACGTAAGCCCCGAGGCACGGGGCGTAAGCCTCATGGGACTTTAATTTTTAGTATTTCATAAAAGGGTATAATTATAATAAATACTTTTAAATAGGTAAAATAGCGTAAAAATTTGAAGAAAACTATAAATATATAATCTATCCCCACAAAAAAACTAATTAGAATAATCTATTATACGCTACTTACAAGCACAAGTGACTGCTCGTTACTTTTTTGAGATAGTAGAAGACAAGATAAATAAGTGGAAAAGAACATATATTAGGTATTCTAGCAATAAAAAAAGGTCGTGACTTTTAAATTTAATTTTTTGGTTCCTTTTTTAAATATTTGAGTAATTACTAGTTGACTTTTGAGAATTTGGGCATTATATTGACTACTTACTGGGAGTATGTCTTTTGAGACTTTCGCCTCGAACCATCACCCCGAGGCATTTTTGATACGCCCTGCCTCGAGGCTCGCCCCAAAAACGCCTTTTAAAACACTGGTTTCAACACACAAAGAATGGCTTCACAAGTTTTTCAACAACAATCAACATTTGGAATTAAATTTATGGCCTCAGATTTGTTGACCCCAAAACCCAAACGATGAACTCGATCTTTCAACACACAACTACAACTTCAAACAAACTTCAACACACTTCAAAATTGGAGTTTCAGAGTCTGCACAACAATTCAACTAGCAATGGAGCGGAAGAACTATTTTGGGTGTTTTTTAATTTCCTGACTCCTTTTTGTGATTAGGGTTCAACAAGGAAGAACAAAGCATCGATTTAAAAGGAGGGGATTTTTGCCATGTTGGACTGCCATGTCAACTCTGGTGGCAAGGCTAGCGTTTTAAGGGCATTTGTGGTCTAAAGCATAGACGTCAAGGGTAGTATTATCTGCATTAAGAATGTATGTATAAAAGCATGTATGTATGTGCATCCATGCGTGTGTGTATATTTAAAGTTTCACTTCTCTCTTATTCTATTTTTTAGATAGGTAAGGGAGTTTTGATTGTCATCAATGGAATATTTTTTAAATTATAATTTAAAATTCATTTACATAAATAGATAGATAATCGTTTAGGAATTTGTTGTAAATCTACGTCTAGTTTTATTAATTATTTTCTTTATCACCCCATTGATATATGCTTATAAAGTCAATCTTCATTGTTTTCGCTTGTGTACATAGATATTAGAGTTTTGATTATTATTAATAACGTTAATTTTTTTTCATGTGTTTCATTATAGAACGTTAGTTGTTTATAGACACAGTTAGTATTTCTCTCTTTTCTTGTTTCATCTAGAAAATATATTTATTTATTATAGGTAAATTCATTACATATATTTTAAAAAAGAATCATTAAAAAAAAGAATCATGATTTTAAAGAATTATAAAGCCCCTTGTGTGTACACTTCTTCCACGTGGGGAAGGAAAGGAGTTGAAACCCATTCCTTAGTTCAAAATTTTCCATTATTCGAAAGAAAAAAGAGGCAAAGGTTGACAATTTAACAGTACAATAGGCATTTAAAGAAAGCATTTGACATATAAATGGAAGAATGTCTATTTTTTAAAGTTAAAGGGAGAGCTTGATTTTAGAGCAAAGTTGATGGGTATAAGTAAATTTCGCCCGTAAAACATGATGTAAAACGTTACTCAGAAATATGTTTATTCTAATTCAAAAATTTCCAAAAGACGCTAGATTGTATGGGTATTGTTAATTGTTTTAAATAATGGAATATTTAGGCTGAAAGTTCTCTTTTTTGTCGCAACACCAAATTATACTGCCATAATCCTACAACAAAGGTGGTAGGGATGTTGTTAATGATCCTAGGGCAGCATGTACAGTCCAACACTAGAGAAGTTTTGTTTCTTATCATACTGTAATACACTAGAGAAGTTTTGTTTCTTATCATACTGTAATACTTTCAGTTTAGTAATAAAATTTATTTACCAAAAAAAAAAAAAATCGAAAAAATTATTAGATGTGACACAAGCTTACATAGTTCACTATGGATAAATTAGGAACTTCTATTTTTGGCACCACTTAGTGATTGGAAAACAAATACATAATGTGAGCTTCCTCATGAACTCAAGCACTTGCGCTTGTGATATAGATGAAATTCACAAAAAAAGTTTGTCATATGTACAATTTGCCCTCGTTACGCAACAACCTCCTGAACACTCTTCAAGTAAATTATCTTATAAGTATGCACATATATAGCTTAACTTGACCTCATTAAGTAAGCACATAAATTTAATATATAATATGTAGCTTGACAAGTACATGTCAAGATACACCTATTACCGTACCTAACATAGATCGCTTACCAAGTATAGCCCATTTAATGTAGTCTCCAGGAAAAAAAATGAGGAAGTGAAGCTATCCATAAAGCTTTTGTATCCCTAAAAGGGATCTCCTCAGCTGCACCTATTTGTCTAAAATCTCACACTGAATATTCTGCTTGTCTAATTACATGTCACGCTAACATCAATTACCTTTTGTGATGAAGCATTTTCATTGTCCAATCAAGTTAGAATTGATTTTCTTAATCTACCGTCAGTTATATATATCGTTTTATTTAGTTAACATAATACCCTTTGATGACTCCTCCTCTAGTAAGAGACTCATAATTAGGATTGTACTCATGAGCTACCCATTCTTCATCCGCGGGGTTATAGCGATACGTGAAAGTCTCATCAAACTTCCATTCACAAGGCGTCGAATGGCTCACACACTCGTAGCTGGATTTGAACGCGACGAAAGTCCCCATGTTTGTGGAGCAATTCCACATTGTTGAAGTGGGGAAGAAATTTCTGATTTTGACAGTGATGTTGAAAGTGCCCATGGTATTCAGATGTCTAACAATACCATCTTCCTCGAAGGAGAAACAACGGACGCTAAGGTAATTTGTGTGGTTGTTGGTTATGACAACAACTTTTTCGTCTGGCATTCCTGCAACATTTGAGACAATTATATTGATCATAAACAAGAACAATATTGTTGTTGAGGTGATAGTCGCTACAATTTTAGCTTCTTGCATGGTGTATATATGTTCCTTTTCTTTTCCTGTTTTCCTCCTGTTTAGTTATGTTTTTGTATGAAATTGGGTTTTGGAATGGAATCTTGAAAATGGAGAGAAAAGAGAGATTTCTCGAAGCAAGGATTAACAACGAACTCTTTCTTTTTACTTCTTGTTCTGTTGAATGATTAAACCTTTCTCGCTATGTATTTATAGATCAAAGCAAATTAGAGGGGTAGAGTTCTTTTAGGAAGTCCAAAATCTTTTATACTATTTTAAAACTTTTACTATTTTTTGAAGCTTCCAAAAATATAAGGATATCTAAATTTAGATACACAAACTTGTGAATAATTCATTATTTGAAACGATTAGCAATACTAAAACATTCTTTTGGATATTTTCCAAAATAGAATAAATATATTTTTGAGTACATAATATTTTTTCGAAAATTCGACAAAACAAAATTTAACGGCTGATAGAATAAACGAAAGTCTAAAACATTACTCACAATAACGTTTTACTATTTCATCAGTTAGAGTAATGATATTATGACGACAATCTTGACTGATATGACTTGACTAAATCGTTATTATGAGTAACGTCTTATGTGTATTTCGTTACTCAAGCTAATGATACTTTAATTTTTTAAAATACTTTCACGAAATTTGTCATACTTGTATGACGCACAATGTAAAACAATTCAAATTAAGTTGAATTATGCCAAAATGTCTTTATTTTAGAATGCGGTGTTAGAATAAAGGCCTCAACACAAGCCCAAGAGACGGAGGCCCAACACAGTGCAGTGGACATCACCTAAGCTTTGGGTCAATGCAGATGACCCGGCCCACTTACCACTTACATTTTACCACTTTTATTTTGGTTTTAATTCTGTAAATATATAAGGCACGGAGAACATTCTAGACACACGGTTTTGGGAACATAATCTGAAATGAAAATATATTTTCCCTTTTTGTTCATAGTTAGGGTTTTCCATTTTTCAACTCTACTTCAAATATGACAGATTTAGTGTGTTAACATGGTATCAGAGCTTGGTTTCGGGTACTTCTCATCGTTATCTACACTCCGGCGTTACCTTTGAGGAATAAATTCCGGTGAAAATTTACCGACAATATATCTAGGGTTTTCTGCATCGATTGCTCTTCAAAATCGATTGATTTTACACTTCAGTTCGATAGTCCAGCATATTTTGCGTGATATTTCTTTTGAAACCATCAATTTCCGGTGAAGTTTGTGTACGATAAGTTCGTACTAGTTTTTCCGGCGAGTTTTCAACGAGTTTTCCGATTTACAAGGCTTTTACTTCTTTGATGCGAAGAAGGACGGTGATCCTATATCATCGTTCTTATTTTTTTTGTGTAACTTGTTGTTGTGGTTTTGTGATATCTACGATCTGGTATTGTGACTTCTACGATCTGGTATTGTGATTTTGTGGTGTATGTTGTGGTGTGTGTTGTGGTTTCGTGACGTCTATGATCTGGTATTGTGAACTTGTGTTACCTATTCATGTTAGATGGGAACTACTGCTGCTAATGTTACATCTACTATGTCTGGATCTAATTCTTATGGATTTGTTCCTTTTTCTGTGGATTCATCACATCCATTTTACATACATCCATCAGATAACCCTAACACACCTCTTGTCTCTCCTCCTTTTGATGGTAATGGCTTCGTAGCCTGGAGGAGAAACATGTTGGTGGCCTTGTCTGCTAAGAACAAATTAGGAGTAGTAACTGGTAGAAACCCTAAGTCGGATGAGAATTCACCTTACTATGCTCCTTGGGAGAGATGTAATGATATGCTCATTGCCTGGATAACAAACTCACTCTCCAAGAACCTTTCGCTTAGTTTGATAGGACATTTAACTGCTAAAGACATATGGCCTGATCTTAATGAAAGGTTTGGTCAGTCAAATGGTTCTAAGTACATTCAAATTCAAAAGAGAAATCGAGTGTCACAAATCAAGGAACTTCTGATATGGCAACATACTTCACTAAAATGAGAACCTTATGGGATGAATTACATACAATATATGTAGGCCCAACCTGTACTTATGGTGCCTTGCCTAAACTGTTGGAGGAACAACAATTATTTTAGTTTTTAGGTGGTTTGAATGAGTCCTATTCTTCCTGCAAAACCAACATTTTAATGATGTCACCATATCCTTCCCTGAGCAAGGCCTACTCCATGCTCCAACATGATGAGCATCAAAGAGAACATAATCATACACATAGTTTCTCTGCTAAGTCAACTGCTTTTTCTGCATCTACTTCTAATGCTAGACCCTATTATCATCACAATAATGCATCTGGTTCAACATCTGCTGCTAGACCCTTTTTTAATAACTCTGCATCTGGTTCAACATACAACTCCAGACCCTATCATGCTCCACCACCTAGATCATTTGGGTCAGCTCCTACTAGTAGGCCATACAATCAGAGGGTTCAATTTGATCAGAATAGGTTTCCTCAGTCAGGGTTTTTCTGCAAATACTGTAAAAGCAGTGGACATGTTATTGATAAATGCCACAGGTTACATGGATACCCACAGGATGGCAAGTCCACCAAGAATAATAAGATGTCTACTTCTTGTGTTCAGTCTTTAGACACACCACAAAATAGTTCAAATGGTTCATCTCCCACTCTCAACACTCATGGTTTCATCCCGGACCAGTATCAACACATCATGAGTTTATTCAACCAAACACACCTCAACCCTGATTTTTCTACTGGTGAAAACACTGCTTTTGCTGCCTTTGCAGGTTTGTTCAGCAGCTCTGTTGTTAATAATGCTGAGCTTTATGTGTGTGCTGCATCTCAATAAAATGACACCACTTGGATCTTAGATTCTGGTGCTACTAACCACATGACACCCTACAAACATTTACTTCACAACCTTCAACTCCTATCCAAACCTTCCTTAATCACATTACCCAATGGATACAAAGTAAAGGTATGTCAACTGGGTCTTTGCAGTTCAGGCCTGACATAGTCCTGCACAATGTGCTCCTTATTACTTCTTTTAATTTCAACTTAATTTCTATTCATAAACTACTTGTTCAACTTCAGTGTCATGCAATCCTTACCATTCATGCTTATGTTTTTACAGGGCCCTTCTCTGAAGAGGCCACTGGCAATTGGTAAAGCTGCTCATGGTCTCTATTTTCTACATCAAAATGATCCTTTTTCATCAGCCCCTTATCCTAATATGTGTAATTTTTCATTTCCTATTACAAGTTCTGCTTCACCTAGTTCATCTAGTATTGTTTCCACATATACTAACAAATCTGCTCCACTTTATGTTTCCTCACCCACTGCCTTCCCCTCTGTAAACCATGGTACCTCTTGTAATGTTTTAGTTGCCGATATGAATAATATTGATATTGTTTGGCATCAACGACTTGGGCATGTCCCTTTCCATAGGATGAAATACATTTCTGATTTGCCTGATAAAATATCACTCAAACAGGACTTTATATGCTCTATTTGTCCAATGGCCAGGCAACAAAGGTCTCCTTTTCCTGATAGTTCTACTCACACAAATACACCTTTTCAACTTATACACATTGACATATGGGGACCATATAATACCAGAACTTACAATGGATTTAGGTATTTTCTCACCATTGTAGATGATTACTCTAGAGTTACTTGGACTCACCTTTTGTCATGTAAGGGAAATGCTCTTTCTGTTCTAAAAGCTTTTCAGTCCATGGTTAAATCACATTTTCATTCTACCATTCAAACACTTAGGTCTGATAATGCTTTAGAATTGGGGGGTAGTTCTGAGTGTAAGTCCTTTTTTAATGATAATGGAATTCTACATCAAACTTCCATTCCTCATACTCCTCAACAAAATGGAGTAGTTGAAAGAAAACACAAATATCTTTTGGAGGTTTCAAGGGCTCTTCTTTTTCAATCACACCTTCCACTTAAGTACTGGGGTGAATGTGTGCTCACTGCCACCTATCTTATAAATAGACTACCCTCTACTGTTCTTCATAATATATCTCCCTATGAGAAACTACATGGCAGTCCCCCTACTTATTCTCACTTAAGATCCTTTGGCTACCTCTGTTATGCAGCTTCTCCTAAGCCTGGAAGGGATAAATTCCAATCCAGGTCCATTCTGCTGCATTCCTTGGATACCCTTGTGGCAAAAAGGCCTATAAACTGCTCAATTTATCTATATCATGTATTTTTTATTCTAGAGATATTATTTTCCATGAACACACCTTTCCATATCAAAAACCTTCACCTGCACCATTATCTTCCATTCCAGCTTCCCCTTTTGTTGATATTTTACCTTCACCTGTTCCTCCCAACCCTTCTTCCATCTCTACCAGTCATTCTCCTTCTTCCTCAACCCCGTATTCCACTTCATCCCATTCAGGTCCTATCCATGTGTCCCCTCCTATGCCTGTCCAAGCTGATCCCATACCAGATCCTACTCTTATTTCCATTCCCACGAGACATTCTTCTAGAGTTAGGACCAGACCTTCCTACTTTTTTGATTTTCTATGTAACACTGTCCTTCCTGCCCAGTCAACTCCAAAGTTTCACATGCTGAGATACACATGCATGAACCACAATATTACTAGCAGGCAGTCTCTAACCCTGCATGGCAGTAGGCTATGTTACTTGACTTTTAGGATCTTGAGGCCAACCAAACTTGGGATATTGTCCCTCTCCCACCTCATAAAAAGGCTATTCCTTGTAAATGGGTCTATAAAATTAAGCAAAGATCAGATGGTACTGTAGAAAGATATAAGGCTAGGTTGGTGGTGAGGGGGGATACTCAAAAAGAGGGCATTGACTATACTGAGATGTTTTCTCCTGTTATTAAGCTCACCACAATCAAATGTCTTCTTTCATTAGCTGTAAAAAGGGGGTGGACTGTTTTTCAACTCGATGTCAACAATGCCTTCCTTCATGGCTCTCTCAATGAGGAGGTTTACATGAAACTTCCTCCGGGTCTTGTGGTTTCAGCCCCTTCTTCTTCTTCTACCTTGGTGTGCAAACTTAAGAAGTCATTATGGCCTAAAACAGGCATCAAGACAATGGTTTTCCCGTTAAACGAGGCTCTTCTATCCAGGGGTTACTTTTCTAGTAAGAATGACTATTCTTTGTTCACTAAGACCTCTGATGGGCTGCTTTCTGTTTTGGCAGTTTATGTTGATGATATTCTCCTAGCTGGGGATGATATTTCTGAATTAAATGCTCTAAAACAGTTCCTAGATGACCAGTTTAAAATCAAGGATTTGGGGACAATCCACTATTTTTTGGGGCTTGAGGTTTCTCTTGTTCCTGAAGGGTACATCATGAGTCAGACCAAGTACACTTCTGATCTGCTTGCTGAGTTCAAATGCAATAATTTTTCTCCTGTTGCCACTCCTTTGGATCCCTTTGTTAAGCTTTTGGTTGATATGGATGCTCCTCTTGCTGATGCCAGTCTCTATAGGAGACTTGTTGGAAAGTTAAATTTTTTGCAACACACTCGTCCGGACATTGCCTTCTCTGTACAGCATCTGAGTCAATTTTTATAGCATCCCCAAGTGCCTCATTTCTTGGCTGGTCTACATGTCCTTTGGTATCTCATGAATGACCCTGCTCAGGGTGTATTGCTGTCTAGCTCCGCTAATTTCTCTCTTTTGGCCTACTCCGACTCTGATTGGGCTGCTTGTGCTAACTCTCGCAAGTCTGTTACTGGATTTTACATTACGCTAGGTGGCAGTCCTATTTCTTGAAAAATTAAGAAGCAACCTACCATCTCATTGTCCTCTGCTGAGGCTGAATACCGGGCCTTGCGCAAAGTAGTTACTGAATTATGTTGGCTTAAAAGGCTGCTTGCTGATCTTGGGTTGTTTATTTCAGCCCCTATTCCCATACTTTGTGATAGTCAATGGCCTTTCATATTGCCAAGAATCCGGTTTTTCACAAGCGCACCAAACATATCGAGATTGACTGTCATTTTGTTCGGGACTGTTTGCGCGATGGCCTTATTTCTCTATATTTTGTTTCGTCTGATTCACAGTTGGCTGATATTCTCACAAAGTCTTTGTCTTCCGCTATTCTTCATCATCTATTGTCCAAGCTGGAAGTGTACTCCCCTTCCAGCTTGAGGGGGGATATTAGAATAAAGGCCTCAACACAAGCCCAAGAGACGGAGGCCCAACACAGTGCAGTGGACATCACTTAAGCTTTGGGTCAATGCAGATGACCCGGCCCACTTACCACTTACATTTTAGCACTTTTATTTTGGTTTTAATTCTGTAAATATATAAGGCACGGAGGCCCAACACAAGCCCAAGAGACGGAGGCCCAACACAGTACAGTGGACATCACCTAAGCTTTGGGTCAATGCAGATGACTCGACCCACTTACCACTTGCATTTTAGCACTTTTATTTTGGTTTTAATTCTGTAAATATATAAGGCAGGGAGAAAATTCTAGACACACGGTTTTGGGAACATAATCTAAAATGAAAATATCTTTTCCCTTTTTGTTCATAGTTAGGGTTTTCCATTTTTCAATTCTACTTCAAATATGGCAGATTTAGTGTGTTAACATGCGGTGCTTGTAGGATGAAGAATAAACTAATTTCCAAGTGTCGTTACTGGGAGTAACAAAATGCACATAAATGTTACTCACAGTAACAATTTAGTCAAATCATTCCTATCATATCAGTCAGGATTGCATGCTTCAGAGTATCGTTATTTTGAATAACGCAATAAAGAAACGTTACTTTTACCCCATCAAAGTTAACTTTTGCTTGTTTGAATTTTTGAATAAAATATTGGGTGAAAATTATTTACAGTCCTCAACTTTGCTTTAAAGATTAAATTCCCCCTCAACTTTGAACAATAGATATTCTCCACGCACCTCCCTCCCCCGGCAAACCTCTCTTTATCCTATGCAATAATTTTACCATTGACATCATCGACTTATGTAATACATTTTTATAGTATATACGTAAAAGGGTTGAAAATGTCCTCAAACTACTCGAAATAGCTCACATTTACCCTCCGTTTGTTTTTGGTACCAAAACTACCCTTGCCGTCTATGTTTTTGGATCACAAATGCCTTTAAAACGTCAGCCTTGCCACTGGAGCTTACATGGCAGTCCAACGTGTAAGAAACCCGATAACTCACTTACCCTTTTATTACACCTAACCCATAATTTAACTAAAGCGTAAATGAAATTATCCATCATTTCTCGCTTAACCCTCATAGCTTTAAAACATGAACCCTAACAATCTCTAGTAAGATTTAGATCAAACCAATCAATAGATTCACAAACCCATTTTGAGATTTTCAAGTTTTTAAGAACTCTTCCTAAGGAGCTTTTTTTGTTTTTTTGTTTCAGCTTAAATCTTCAATACTAATCCTCAAACCAAGAAATCAGTTGTTGCGGTTCAATTTCTATCTTCAATCACAATACCCAAGCAATTTTTAGTGACATACAATTAAATCTCTTCAAATTTGACACCAAATTTTTGCACTTCAAGAACCCAACAATAGCTAAAATTTCTCACCAACAAGTTTTCAAACAACTATTTTCAAGTTCAGCACACAAAGAATGGCTTCACAAGTTTTTCAACAACAATCAACATTTGGAATTAAATTTCTAACCTCAAATTAGTTGACCCCAAAACCCAAACCTCCTTTACACTCTTCAAGTAAATTACCTTATACGCCATTTGATTAAATAAATTTTGAGTTGATGGTCAAATGCACATCTAAAATATCACTTTTTTCGTGAGTTTCATACCTTAACTATCTATTGTTCTCTTTACCTACCCAACTATCACTCTCTTTGTATTAAAACACACATTGATGCTAAGTTGGCTAAATATTTTAAATCAATCGACAACAAGCGCGTGGAGGTCAACTTAGCATAGAGATGTGTTTTAATACAACGAGAGTGATAATCTAGGTAGATAAATGCACAGAACAATGGATAGTTAAGGTACAGAACTCGCTAAAATGTGATTGCACAATTTCCAGAAAACAGTTAGCATATTTGAAAGTTAGTTAAGCTTCAATGAGGTAGTTAGTTATCAATGATATACATTATTCATCTATATATATACATGTAATTAGAATTGTAAACATTACATTGAATCAATACAATGATACACTCTTCTTGGTCTCTTATCTCTTCCTCCTCCTCTTACTCCTTCTTCTCCTTCTCCTTTTTTTCTTCTCCTTCTCCTTCTTCTCCTCCTTCTGCTTCTCCTCCTCCTTCCTTCATCTTCTTCTTCCTTTTCAACTTCCTCTTCCTCCTTCTCCTCCTCTTCGTCTTCTTCTTCTCCTTCTCCCCCTCCTTCTCCTTCTTCTTCTCCTTCTCTTCTCCTTCTTCTTCCTTCTTCTTCTTCTTCTTCTTCTTCTTCTTCTTCTTCTTCTTCTCCTTTTGATCCTTTTTCTCCTTCTTCTTCTCCTCCCCATTCTTCATCTCCTCCTTCTCCTACTCATTCTTCGCTGCTTCTCCTTCTCCTACTTCTGCTGCTTCTTCTTCTGCTCGTGCTTCTTCTTCTCCTTCTTCTTCTTCTTCTTCTTCTTCTTCTTCTTCTCCTTTTTCTTCTTCTGCTCTTTCTTCTCCTTCTCCTTTTTCTTCTCCCCTCCTCTTTCTTCTCTTTCTTCTCCTCTTTCTCCCCCCCCTCCTCGTTTCTTCTTCTTCCTCTTACTCTTCTTCTTCTTCTCTTCCTCTTCCTCTTCTTCTTCTTCTTCTTCTTCTTCTTCTTCTTCTTCTTCTTCTTCTTCTTCTTCTTCTTCTTCTTCCCTTCCTCCTCATTCTCCTTCTTCTTCTGCTTTGCCTTCTTCTACTCCTTCTTCTTCTGCTTCGCCTTCTTCTCCTCCTTCTTCTACTCTTCCTCATTCTTTTCTTTCTTCTCCTTTTGCTTCTTCTGCTATTTCTCTTTCTCATTCTTCTCCTCTTCCTGCTTCCCCTTTTGCTCCTGCTCCTGGTTCTGCTTCTGCTTCTTCTTCTTCTTCTTCTTCTTCTTCTTCTTCTTCTTCTTCTTCTTCTTCTCGCCGTCGTCTTCTCTATTTCTACTTCTTCTTCTGACTCTTCTTCTTCTTCTTCCCCGTCTTCCTCTTCCCCGACTTCCTCTTCCCCGTCTTCTTCTTCTTCTTCTTCTTCTTTTTTTTCTTCTTTGTCTTTTTCCTCCTCCTCCTCTTCTTCTTTTTCCTCCTCCCCCTCTTCTTCTTCTTCCTCCTCCCTCCCTTCCTTCTTCCTCCTCCCTCCTCTTCCTCTTCTCTTCTCTTTCTTTTTTCTTTTCTTCTTCTTCTTCTTCTTCCTCCTCCTTTCTTCTTCCTCTTCCTCATCTTCTTTCTATTTTTCCTCCTCCTCTTCTTTCTCCTCTTTTTTTGTTCCTCCTCTTCTTCCTCTTCCTATTCGTCTTCTTCTTGCTCTTTCTCTTCGTCGTTTCTTCCTCTTCCTCCTCCTCCTCCTCATCATCATCTTCTTCTTCTTTTTCTTGCTCTTCGTATTTGTCTTCCTCCTCTTCTTCTTCTTCTTCTTCTTCTTCGTCTTCGTCTTTTTTTTTCTTTTTCTTCTTTTTCCTCCTCCTCCTCCTGTATATCACAAATTACAATATGGTATCAGAGCTTTGAGATTCAATACTATTCAAAGTCTCATCTATTTTTTACTTCAGAAATTGAAACCAGAAAATTTCTTTGCTTCCGCTAAAATTCTTCACTTCTTGAATCAAATCTTGATAAAGAAACAGTGGGTACTAGTGGTACACAAGCCAATGCTTCACTACAAAATGGTTTGTCATATGCTCAAAATACTTCTGGTATATTTGGAGAGGGCAATGTAAATGGATCTGGTAATTCTGGGAATCAAATGAATCAAGGACCTGGAATTGATTACAACCATCCTCTCTTCCTTTCCTTATTAGATGTCAGTACAATACAAATTATTACTTTCCAGTTGACAGGTATAGAAAACTATTCTTTATGGCTTAGGTCTATGAAAATTTCTTTGCGTGGTAGAAATAAGCTAGGGATGAAACCTGTCTTAAAGAAAATTATCCAGAAACTACATGGGATCATTGGGAAAGAGTAAATGCAATAGTATTGTATTGGATCATGAATTTTGTAGCCAAGAACTTACTTGGTGGTATAATGTATGCATCAGTTGCACATGTAGTATGGCATGAATTACAAGAAAGATTCAGTAAAGTTGATGGTTCTAGGACATATAATCTTCACAATGAAATAGCAACAATAACTCAAGAAAATGCCACTGTGTCTATATATTTTTCAAGACTTAAGGAATTATGGGAGGAATTTGAGGCTCTTGTGCCTGCACCTGCTTGCAATTGTGATAAATCAAGGAATTTCATATTGCATTTACAAAATTTGAAACTATTTCAATTCTTGATGGGACTAAATGACACCTACAATCAAGCTAGAAGTCAAATCTTGATGACTAATCCTCTACCAACTGTCAATCAAGCTTACTTAATGGTTGTGAGTGATGAAAGTCAAAAGAATGTTACTGCTATTGCTGGAATATTAGGTACTCATCCTATGACAGGATTAGGAAATTTTGAAGGTGCAATGTACTCCAAGAGTCTTGGAAATAATGGATATCATGGGGGTGCAACTAGTTCTGGTCATCAAGGTGGACAATCTAGATTCAAAAGAAACTTTATTCTGTTCTGTAAAATTTGCAAAATCAAGGGGCATACTAAAGACACCTGCTACAAGGTGATAGGTTATCCTCAAGACTTCATAAACAAGAAGAGGAGGTTTGATGCACCAGGACACAATGCAACTTATCATGTTACATATGAAGATTCTATTGGTCAAACTTAAGGATAGTTCAAATATGGACTAAACACTAGTGTATACAACTCTGTAGGAGGGTCAAGTGGTATTGGATCTTATGGAAATGCTGGTGTTGTTGGCCCTAGTGGGGAGGGTTCAAGTGGAAATCAACTGGCCCAAGCTCAACTAGTATAAGTGAAAACAATGTGCCATTTACAAAAGAACAATATGAGCAAATTCTCAGCCTGCTGAATTAGAATAACTCAGCTAGTACTGAAATGCATTATGCTAATGTCGCTGGTTTGGATGGTATAGGTGATGATAGTCAGTGCACAAATGACACTAAGCGCACTTGCACTAACACTGAGCACACCACAAGTAATAGTCAGATGACATTATATGCCACTAACAGTTCTGAATGGATAGTGGACACTGGTGCCACTACCCATTTACTTAACAAGGAAACATTAGTAAAATCTGCTTGTCCAAAAAAAGTATATCTCCGTAATGGAGATGTATCAATGGGTACACACATAAGATCAAGCACCATTTCACCTAGAAACACAATTTCTAATGTGTTTCACCTTCCTCTGTTTAAGTTCAATTTGATCTCAGTTTCACAGTTAACTAGAGAGTTAAAGTGTTTTGCATAATTTTTTCCTGACTTTTGTCTTTTTTAGGATCTCTTCACTGGGAGGGTGAAAGAGATTGGTAAAGTAATCAATGGCCTATACTTGCTGATGAATAGAGTCACAAAGGATGGAAGAAGTATCTGTGTAGCAGTGCAATCTACAAATTCTCAATAGTCTGATTAGCTGAATATTTCTTTATGGCATAAAAGATTAAGACACACCTCAGTTTCAGTACTCAAAAGGAGTTTACCTACTAGTTTACAGACTATTAAAGAATAAATTACTAAGCGCACAATATGTCCATGTGCCAAACAAAGTAGATTTCCTTTTTTGTCTAGTGGCATAAAGAGTTCAGAATGCTTTGCTTTAATTCATGTTGATTGTAACACCCCGTATCTTTTGTAACACCCGTAATGGATCTGAGAAACCAAAAGAAAACATGAGCCTAAGGCATCACACGAATGCATCGCTGCGAATCGCGTGTTATGCATGCGAGTCGCGTGGTGTCGCATCTGGCCGCGGAGAAGGACAAAAAGACCGTCGGTGTGCACCAGCGACACAAGATGCGATTCGCATGTGGTACAATGATGTCGCGTATGCCGCACCGAATGACGATCCAAATACGGCACACTGCGACAATTTGGTGCAACGTATTCGCATGTTGCCCGTGGACACCATGTGCGAATCGCATATGGTGTCGGGGTATTCGTGCGGAAGTTTCTCGGTTTTGGGCATCATAAATAGGTTTTCTAGTACGGGACTCATTATTCGACTAAACCATTGGTATTCCTTGTGGAGCTCTAGGATTAAACATCTCTCCCAAAGGGATTAATTTTTGGTCTCCTCCACCCAACATGTAACTAAACACATTCAAGATTCAAGAATCAAGAATTTGGGGGAAACACTTTCAAAAAAAAAAAAACTCGGGTCTCAAACTCAAGTGTTGAAACAATTAAGGTATGTAGAACTTCCATCCACATGTGAATCTCTACGTTCTTCCCCATTCTTCGTTTCTTGATATTCATGAAATTCAAACCTAGGGCATTAAACCCAACATATTGGTAGCCCGTAATTATGTATTTATGTATATGAATTTTGTATCCATATTCGTTATTGTATTCCTAATCTTCCATTACGTTATTAGGAACCCCGGCTTAATCCATGAATCATGAATTATTCCTCGTGTTCTTATCATGTTTTATGATTTTATGTAGCAAGTTACAAGCATGTTTTCAAGTCAAATTATATATCTATATATTTATGAACTATTGTTTCTACTCACGAATCAAGAACATGTTTGCAAGATTATGACAAGTTATCTCATGAAACCATATTACAAGTTATTTCGTGAAATCATGATTACAAGTTATTTACAAGTTATTTCACGAAACTCATGGGCTTCTTAGCCAACTATATCATGTTCATGTTTTGGGATTGTTTAGTTAACCGAGAAGGCTCGAGATATAGATAAGGGTTGTCGACAAGTAGAGTAACACGCCATTATGCGGTTTGGATCCTTACGCTATTATTACTTAAATCTCATATCCCCCGGCAAGGTGTGAGTGTTCTCCTGGTAGGGCGCGAAGTACCCGGATCATGTTGTCGGTTACACTATAGCATTCCCCACGTTACAAGAAAGTTTTATATACATGTATTTTTCATTGAATTACTTGTTTTTCGGACTTTACTCACGTTTCGCTCATATTCGAAGTTACTTTTCGGTTCATGTCCTATACCTACGTTGTGCCATGTTCTTCGTTTCGGCGGGTTTTACATACTAGTACTATTCACCATGTACTAACGTCCCTTTGCTCGGGGCACACTTCGGTGCGGTCCGATTTTTCGGAGCATACGCTGCGCGGTGGGATCACCTCGGTATCGACTTATTGGTGAGCCCCGCTCCTCTCGGGGTTCCACGTGGACTGCTATATTTAGTATGCGAATGGTAGTCCGGGCCATGTCCCAAATTACTATTCGGACATGCTTTAGAGGTTTCATAGACGGAGGCATTAGTTCACGAGTCCGGTTATGCTTTCATGTTTGCGGACTATTACGTTTTCATGAATTTTCATGCTATGAGATAATTTCAAGACTTATTCCGCAAATTATATTTTCATGATTCATTTAAATTGCATCATATAGATATATTGTTTTGATGCCCGTGTTGACAAGCAAGCCATGAGGTTCGCTCGGACACGTACGAAAGCAAGGCCAGTGCCGTGTTACGCCCGAGCCATGGTTCGGGGCGTGACATTGATCTTTGGGGACCATACAGAGTTCCCATTTATGATGGAAATAAGTACTTTCTCAAAATAGTATATGATTGTTCAAGATTCACTTGGATTTTATTACTTAAGAAAAAGTTTGATGTTTACTATGCATTACAACATTTATTTACATATGTGCAAAATCAGTTTGACAGGACTGTTAAAATATAAGGACAGATAATGGAACTGAATTTGTTAATTCCACATGCAATAATATATTTAAGCAACTAGGGATGATTCACCACACCACTTGTGTATATACTCCACAACAAAATGGAATGGCAGAAAGAAAACACAGACACATTCTAGAAGTTACAAGAGCTATTAGATTACAAGCCTTTATACCACTTGAATTTTGGGGTCACTATGTCTTAGCTGCTGTATACTTGATAAATAGGCTACCTACTCAAGTTCTTAATAGTGAATCTCCTTATCTAAACGTGTACAAAAGAAAACCATCACTCAATCATCTGAAAGTACTGGGATGCCTATGTTTTGCTAAAGATGTGAATCAACATGATAAAATGATGTCAAGATCAAAAATTGCTATACACATGGGATATTCGCCTTTGACATATCCAACTCTTTCTTTGTAATAGGGATGTTCTATTCGAGAAAGAGTCACCAATATTCATGAATATAGAACCAAATATAGATGCTATGCAGAATTAGAACCTAATGCCTATACAACAAAGTCAGTCTGAGACAAGTCAAAATAGGCTTTCACAACCTACAAAGTCATATACCAAGTTCTTAAATAACAAATGATCAAGAACACATTCTCAGTCAAAACTCAAATTCACAGATTCATCAACAACAAACTCCTCAGCAGTCTGCACTTCCAACTAGACGAAAAGGAACCAAACCACTAGTTTGGATGAAAGATTTTATCTCATTAAACATTCATCATGATGTACCACATTCCATGGACCAGTTTATCACATATGAGCACATTTCAGACAAATACAAAGCCTATACTGCTGTAGTTTCAACTATTACTGAACTAAGAAAATACTTAGAAGTTGTAAAAGATCCCAAATGAATTCAAGCTATGAAAGAAGAGATTTAAGCACTTGAGAGCAACAACACTGGAGATAGTCACCTACCGAAGGAAAAAGTACTATATGTCTACATAAGATAAAGTACAAGTCAAATGGAGATATAGAAAGATACAAGGCAAGGCTTGTTGCAAGGGGTACAGCCAAAGAAAGATATATTCATTCTGTGTAAAATAGGGATGTTTTCATTCTTTGTCGTTGCTCACAAATGGCATATCCATCAAATGGATGTCTATAATGCCTTCTTACAAGGTAATTTACATGATGAAACCTACATGGAAATGCCACAGGGATTCACCAATCTGGGGGAGAGACAAAGAAAATAGTTTGTAGATTGGTCAAATCCTTGTATGGACTCGACAAGCACCTTTAGACAACGGATAGAACCAAATATAAGTTCAAGCAATCACGATATCATTCGAAATCAAGACAAGAGACTACCATTGTCCTTTATGTGGATGACATGTTGCTACAAATCTAGTTGGAATTGATACAAGAAATGAAGAGAGCATTGCGAAAATGACCTTGATGGATCTGGAGAACTTAAGTACTTTCTGGGCATAGAATTTGCAAGATCAGGACAAGGTATAACCATGCATCAGAGGAAATATGCATTGGAGCTCATATCTGAGGCAGGAATGTCAGTACGCTAAACCAGTAGTTACACTAATTGACTCCAATACAAAACGAACCACTAAGCAATATGATGAAATGCTCAAGTCAAAAAGGATCCTCAAAAAACTTATCGAGAGACTAATTGGAAAAGGTTCGTCATTTGACAACAAACTCCTTTGCGGCAAACACTCGGCCGATTTTTGCAACAACCAAAGAAAACTCATATGGATGCAGCTTTAAGGATAATAAAATACATTAAAAGAGAACCAGGACAAGGATTACTTCTATCTAGTTTGGATATCGAAAGATTTTAAGAACATGCCCTTTGACCTTAAAAATCGGTTCGTCATGGGCATGTACGGTATTTGAAACTTCGGTACGGAATTTCGGTTTTTGGTTTTAAAAATACTGTATCACATAAATTAATTTGGTAGGTTACGTTTTTTTAAAGTTTCGGTATTTTACGGTACAAAGCCGTTTGTCTGACTTCGACGTACTATACTCAATCGTGGAGAATTATGACTTCCGCTACTTAAGAAAATGTTATAGCCCGTATTTCGTGCGTCCGGATATTGCGAGATAATGGTGAGTTAAGGACAAGACTATGTTGCCAAATAATTTTAATGCACTATTGTTAGTAATATTATTTATGAACATTGAGATATGGAAATATTGAGAAAGGCTAAGGGTAAAAAGGAAATGTGTGAGGTGTTATCACAATGTGGAAGACTAGGGTAAAATGGTAATTTCACCGAGAAGTTCAAGAAAACTCTTGAAGGGCAAAACTTACATAAGAAGACACTTGGTCCTCTTTATTAATTTTCAAGAAAAAGGATGGAAATGATGACAAATAAGTCATCTTTTGTTAAAAGAACAAGAAAATTCAAGAAAATGGAAGAATTTTCTAGAGAAGGAAGAAAAGGGACATGAGGTCATACTTGAGGGACTAAGATGCAAATATGGAAAAGTGGTGGAATTAATATATATATGGGATGTCATCTTTTAATTCAAGAAATTGGGAGAAAGAAAGAAAGAAAGCAAGAGAGAGGAATATAGTAGACATTCGGCCATGGCTCTCTAAAATTGAGCCATGGGGAATAGTGACTTAGAAAAATTATTTTCTTCCACTTTTCCTACCTAATGGAAGGCCCTATGGAGTAAGTGTTGAGACAAGAAGAAGGCTTTTGGTGTCATGTACCAATCCTAAACCAAGTGGGAAGTTGAAGAGAAAGGTAAGGTTTCATCTCTTTTGTGTGTTGTGGATGGTTCGTCATACGTGTGTAGGATGAAGAAATGAATGAAATAAATGAAAATATGTGTGTTGCATGTTGTTCGAAAATATATATGTAGGGTTGGATCGAGATGAATTAATATTATTTAGTAATTTGATTGTTGTGTGGTGGAAGGTAGTTATAGCGGGATGTGTTGTGCTACATGAGTTGGCCGTGCATGTGTTGTGTTGCATGGAAAGAAATGGATAAATTTTACTTGTTCTTGTGTTGTTGTTGGAATATATAGAGATGGAGGAAATGCATGAAAATATGTAAAAAGAAGTTGTGATAACTTAGGATAGTAGGTGGTTGGTAAGTTATGGTAAATTGACGAAATTGGACATTTTAGTTGTCGTCGTTATGGATCATGCAATGTAGAATGAAGGTCGTCGTTGAAATTAATATAGATAAATGATAATGAAATATATGGTTGTTGTTGAAGTTAAGGTTCGGATAAAGTGGCATGTTAATTGAGTGATTGGAATGTTATGTAAATTGAATTGAATTGAATTGAATATTGAAGTGTTGCTAGAATCCTTGCGTTGATATTGTTGTTGATAGTTTGGCCGGGTTGAATTCCCGATTGTTGTGGATTGAAATTGGCCAAGATAGATTCTTGAGCATTTACGGGGGAAATCTTTGCCAAAATTTCGATAGACAAAGTGTTGCTTTAAGAATCAACTCCTAAATGCCCTAATTAATGTTTGGTAAATGTGACCAAATGTAGATTTTGGAGAAGTTGGAACTTGAATTTGGAGGAGCGTAAGAAGCGGAAAAAGGTATAACCTTACCTCTTCTTTCTTTGGCATGTCTAAAATGTAATAGGCTTGAATACGTGTCTCGGACCACTCTAATTCTAGAAATCCGAGCTTGAATTTGACTACTATTCATTTCGAGGATTGAACTAAATGCTTATGAATAGTTGAAAGAATTGTCTAAACATCTAGAGCTTGCATGAATAGGGTCCGTTTACCCTAAAACTCTCATAAGTTATGTCGCGAAACGTTTTATACGTAAATTTGTGTACGCCGCCTCATTTGACTCGAGGTGGGCCCACTATTCCCTCCTATTGTCCCATTAGGCTTATTTCCGTACTATAGTTAATGGGAGTTCTTGGTTATCATTCCGACTACCAAACAATAGGCTGATCTAAAAAACTTGACCCCAAGGCATGATTTTCCTTCCTAAAAGTTTACAAATGTTTTCCAAAATATTCATTTTTCTCCAAAAACCAAGTTTTACAATATTGAAAGTCTTAATGACTAAAACGACGACTATGGTTCTATGATGATAATGATGATGCCAGAATGAGAAAAGTATATGACGAATATGTCAAGGATATGTTCTTACTACGAATATGACGATATGAAATGTTAAGCTATTTTTGGATAATGACTATTTTCAAGGTTTTAAAGTAAACGAAATGATGCCTTATGATTAAAATATGTTTTTTTCATGAAGTTATTCTCCATTGATAGTCTCGCCTTATATAAATTGTTCCTTCATCTGAGAAAAATGTTTATTCCATATTGAAATCGGAGGTTATCGACCTTGCGTCACTCCGATAGAGTCATAGCTTTTCTTTGAGCTCCCTTGCATGCTATGCTATGATATATGTATATATATGTACATGGGGAAGATGGGAGTAGGAGGGCCTATTGACGGGTTATACACGATACATGTATCCGTCCTTGACTTGATATCATCCCGGACGCGGGATGCCGACGCGGATATATATATATATATTATGGTTAAATGGATCGGTACGGTACGGTAATACTACATGCTCTATTTTCTATATATATGAAAAGAAATGTTTTTCAAGGAAAGATAAGCATGCGTGGCATCCGCCCCGGGGGCACTTATATGCACGCGGGTTACTGCGGTATCCTATGAGATGTTTTATGTTTCCATGGAATATTGTTCATTTACGGGTATTCCTTTATCTCATGATATGATATCCCGTTATTGTTCATGCTTACATCTCTTACTATGTTGCTACTCTGCCTTACATGCTCGGTACATAGCTCGTGCGGACCCCTGTTCGGTGGGGTTTTCGTGCCGCGAGGTGAACCCGGATGAGTAAGCTAGCATAAGAAGATGTCCGGCGGGTTGGTAGGCTCCGGTCTGTAGACGAGCATATGTGCCATGATGTTTTGTTCGAGTTAGAGACTTTGCGGTGGAGTCGTGGGTATTGGGTTGTCATGTGTAAAATAGATATGTTATTATGTTTCGTGTCACGAGTCTTATATGATGTCAGATTCTATTTATGGAAAAAAAAAATTTCTATGTATTCATTTCTTACTAATTCATAAGTTCATATGTGTAATAAGAGTTAGCGGGTTCGCTCGGCTCCGAATATGGGGTCGGGTGCCCATCACACCCTAGTAAGACCGGGGTGTGACAGAAACGCCTCAATTATTATGTACTAAACACCTTACACATGTAAAAATATTCAAAAGAAAGTACAAGCAGTCCCCTTCGTGAATCAATTACACAAAAAAGACATTTAAATCAAGATAAAGTAGTCTAAGTTCCAACGTTTAAACAATTAGTTTTCTAATAATACTAGTTTATATATTTGTTAGTATTATAATACTAAGATATATGAATTGTATATGTAATTATATACTTCGGTATGGTATTCGGTATTTCGGTATTTTCTTTATGAATACCGAATACCGTACCGAATACCAAACTTTTTAAAAATGCATACCAAATACCGTACCAAATACCATAATACCGAAATCGCGGTATAAAATATTTCGATTTCGGTACGGTAATCGGTATCTACCATACCATGCCCACCCCTAGTTACAAGATACATGATCAAAGTTGGAAACTCATTAGTTTCATGGAAATCAAAAAAACAGACTACAGTTTCAAGAAGTTCAGCTGAATCTGAGTATATGAGCTTACCAACTACAATTGCAGAACTAATTTGGTCACTAGGGATGTTGAAGGAACTTGGAGTAGAAATTGCTCATCCAGTAACTAGTGTTTAGTGACAGCAATGCGACCTTGCAATTGGCGCTAATCACATTTATCATGAAAGGACTAAACATATTGAAATAGACTGACATTTTATCAGGAAAAAAATTCAACAAGGACTTGTGACAACTCAGTACATCAACACAAAAGAGCAACCTACTGACATATTCACAAAAGGACTTCCCAGAGTGCAGCATGAGTACTTGAAGAGCGAACTAGGAGTGTCAACATATTTACCACACCTATTTTGAGGGGGAGTGTTAATATAAGCCAATAAGTTAGTTAAATAAGTTAGTTACTGACTAAGGGGCAGTTTAGTAATGCTGCACAGTTTCCAGAAACAGTTAGCATATTTGTAAGTTAGTTAAGCTTCAATTAGGTAGTATAGTTATCAATGATATACATTACTCATCTGTATATATACATGTAATTAGCATTGTAAACATTACATTGAATCAATACAATGATACACTCTTCTTCCTATCTTATCTCTCATTCACACGATTCCTCTTCTACTGTTAAGTTTCTACTTCTTCTTGATCTGATAATTCTAACTGTCACAGATTACAACACCTTTTGATAAATGAGGAGGAAGCAAAGCTATTCATAAAGCTTTTGAGAGTCCTTAAAAGGGATCTCCTCAGCTTCACCTATTTGTCTAAAATCTCTCATTGAATATTCTACTTGTCTAAGTTACATGTCACAATAACATTAATTACCCTTTGATGACAAAGCTTTTTGATTTTCCAACCAAGCTGGAGTCGACTGTCTGATTCTTCACTGTAAGATATATATTGTCCCACTTAGTTAACGTAATAACCTTTGATGACTCCTCCTCTAATCAGAGACTCATAATTTGGATTGTACTCATGAGCTACCCACTCTTCATCCTTGGGGTTATAGCGATACGTGAAGATCTCATCAAACTTCCATTCACAAGGCTTCGAATGGGTAACACACTCGTAGTCGGATTTAAATGCGACAAAAGTCCCCATGTTTGTGGAGCAAATCCAAATTGTTGAAGTGGGGAAGAAATTTCTGATTTTGACAGTGATGTTGAAAGTGCCAATGGTATTCAGGTGCCTAACAACGCCATCTTCATCGAAGGAGAAGCAACGGACACTAAGGTAATTTGTGTGGTTGTTGGTTATGACAACAACTTTTTCGTCTGGCATTCCTGCTGCAACATTTATATTGGTCATGAACAAGAACAATATTGTTGTTGAGGTAATAGCTACTACAATTTTAGCTTCTTGCATGGTGTATATATGTCCGTTTTCTTTTCCTGATTTCCTCGTGAATATCAAAATGTTAAAAAACAATTAGGAGAAATTAAAGAATCACGAAGAATGGTCACTCAACGTTTATTGTTGGACTAAAGTTACTGAACTATTTTTTTTTTTTGTAACATAAAAATCGTTCTGTTTTGCCGAGTACCATAAAAAGTTACTAAACTATTTTTCGTAATAATTTGCGTACGTATCAAAGAAGTCACTACTAAATAGCCTTTTTTGTGACAATTTAACTTTGCCTAACACCCGATGCGGTAGATATAAGGATGGGTTTAGATGTTGACTTTTGTAATCAATTCCTCATATTAGAAGAAGGTAATTTAAGATACAGATTTAGTAACGATTAATTGACATTGGTCGATTTTATTCAAATACATCAATTAAAGATCTTGTTTACCTAATAACTTTTTTGGATAAGAAGAGAAAATTTGACAAACTAGGAAAATCTTGTTAAAAGTGTTTAAAAAGAATTTCATTGCACAATATGCATATTAAAGAGAAAATGTACCTTCAAAGCTGAATTTCCTTTGATGATGAGAGAATAGAGCAAGAATTAACTAAGATATTTTTTTTTCTTCTGTTTTCTTGAAATGATTATACCAAGGTTTAGTGATGTTTTTCTATGAAATTCGGTTTTGGAAAGGAATCTGGAAAATGGAGAGAGAAAGATAGATTTTTCAAGCAAGGATTAACAAAGAATTGTTTTTCTTTTTCCCTCTCTTTTTGCTTTGTTGAATGATTAAACCTTTCTTGCTATATATTTATAGTTCAAATCAAACAAGAGGGCTAGAGTTCTTTTAGGAGGTCTTAAATCTTTTATACTATTTTAAAGCTTTTACTATTTTTGAACCTTCGACAAAATAAAAAGGATATCTCAATGTAGATGCACAAACTTGTGAATAAATCATTATTTGAAACAATTAACTATACTAAAAACAATCATTTGAAAATTTTCCGGAAATAGAATAAACATATTTTTTTACTAACATTTTACATTATACATTTTTCAAAATTTCTAATAAACAAAATTTAACATTTAACAGGGTAAATGAAAGTATAAAATATTACTCAAAATAACATTTTGCTAATTCGTTAGTCATAATAATGATATTGTAAAAAAAAATAGAATTCATCTACGATCCTGATTGATATGACTTGATCAATGATTTGACTAAATCGTCACTGTGAGTGACGTCTTATGTGTCTTTTGTTACTCACGCTACCGACACTCTTAATTTATTAACTTTTGTTTATAAAAAAAAAACTCTAACGTGACTTGTCATACTCATGACGCACAATGTAAATATTTTCACATGACATATTTTAATTTGCCAAAATGTCTTTATTTTAGACTGTGGTGCTTGTGGGATGAAGAAGAAAACATGACCGTACTTCTCTTCGTATAAATTTATACGGACCGTACTTGTTGTCTGTATCGATGCATGGACAATCTTGAGCTACTGGAATTTGCCAAGTAAAATACGTCCAAATTATACAGACCGAACTTCTAAGTACGGGCCGTATTTGTGACCGTATAATAATTATGGACCATACTTCGGACCGTAAATATGGAAGGGAAATACTGGAGCACTGTTACCAATTTACAACCACTTTTTATGGACTGTAAATATTATACGGACTGTAAAAAGGGACCGTAAATTTTCCCGTCGGCTAAACACTATAAATACGTGTTTTCAGTCTTTTTATTCTATTTTCATACTCTCAAGCCCTAGCACGAAGGTTCTCTCCTCCCACCATTGAAATACATCAAGGTAAGCCTATTCCAAACATTCCAAATGAATTCTAACAAGTATCCATGATTTCTAAATAGAAAATCATTGTTCCTAACCTATGGGTTTTTAAGAAAACCCTATCTCAAGGGTTCAAGATTAAGGCTTGTGGATTTCTTCTCCAAGTTCAGACCATTGTTACAAGTTTGGAGCGACTAAGGTATGTAGGGCTTCTACCCACGTGTGGGAACATCATTGTTCTTCCCCACGCCACGTTCATCCATGAAAACATGAAGTTCCATAAACCTAAGGTTTCTATTATAATCCATGACAACCCTAAGTTACAAGTATCATGCCATACCATGTTTGTATTACTAATTCGTTATTGTATTCTTGATATTCCATTTTGGATATTGAGAATCCGTCCATAATCCATGAATACCCATGTCTTGAATTCCATGGGTTCTTAAATGCAAGATATGAACTATTATGTTTATTTTCATGAAGTTCTACATGTTTCCATGTTTTCATACAAGTTTTACTACATATCCATCTTCATGTTATAATACAATCACGAATCATGCTTATATAATTCATGGGCTACTAAGCCAATTACATCCATGTTCATGTTTTTGGGAGTTGTACAAATTACCGAGAAGGTTCAGACAGCCTGAAACTACGTATGCCAACGTAGGATAAGGATCGCTCCGCCCAGTTAGGACGATTCCTTCATGTTTACCCATTGCGGGCTATTGGATCCATTCATGTCATTTTCATGTCTTGTACCCCGGCAAGGTACAAGATGGCTTAGCTGATAGGGCAGAAATCAAATGCCACGTGCTCGCGTGGTGGTTACATGTCGGTTATACTAAGGCACTCCCACTTAAAATATTTTACTCATGTTATATATATTCATATCAGATGATGCTCATGTTCATGTTCAGCTTACAATTTTAGTTTTTATTCTTTCATGTGCCATGTTTATTTCATTCAGTTGCTATACATACCAGTACAATTCAAATGTACTGACGTCCCCTTTTTATTGCCTTGGGGCCTGCATTTCACAATATAGGGATTGATTTACAGGACGACGGATTTGCTTGCTAGGACTATTGCTCGTATCAGCAAGTGGTGAGCCCCATCTCATTCGGGGTTTTATCTTTATTTACTTCATGTCAGTTATGCAGTTAAGGTAAGCTGGGGGCCTTGTCCCGGTAAATAGTTTAGCAGTCAGACTCATGTCAGAGGTTTCATAGACTAGATCAGTACGTCATGCCAGATGTTCAGAGTCGTATAGCCAATATTGGCTTAGTACTTATCATATGATGTTTAAACAGCACTTTCATTAGTATTATGATTATTGAACTCCATGTTTTCATAAGTCATGCATGTGTAATTTATATTCCGCATCTATTCATGTCCCATGTTGACTCAGCAAGCCATGTGGTTCGCTCGGTCACATGCAACAAGATACTGAGTGCCATGTTACATCCAGGCCATGGTTCGGGGCGTGACAGATACTGAGAGTTACAAAATACACATACATATTACTCACAGTAACGATTTTGTCAAATTATCCCTGTCATATCAATAAGAATTGTATGCTGATTTTATTTTGTTAGAGTATTAGTTATTCAAAATAACGATATAATAAAACGTTACTTTTATCTGTCAAAGTTAACTTTTGCTTGTTTGAATTTTTGAATAAAATATTGGGTGAAAATTATTTACATCCCTTAACTTTGCTTTAAAGATCAAATCCCCCCTCAACTTTGAACAATTTTAATCTTCATAACTAAATACACAAAACTTCATTCTCTCACCCATTGTAACCCGTCGAGTAATTACTCTCCATTTTTTTTTTCACAGAAGAGTTCAGTAATTAATGGAAATTATGGTAAGAAAATGACATTTTAGGGAGGTCTTAATATCACTTCGAATAAGAATAGGGGGTAAAAAATGGAGGGGTGGGGAGTGGTGGTCCAATAGAGCTCCTTTTAATACTTTGATGTTGCCTAAGATGTGACACGAGCTTACATAGTTCCAATATGGATAATTAGAAACTTCTATTTTTGGCAACACTTGGTGTTTGGAAGGCAAATAAGTGAGCTTCCACATGAACTTAAGCACTTGCGATTAAGATATAAATGAAATTCACATTTTTTTTTTTGTTATATGTACAATTTGCTCTCGTTACGCAACTACCTCCTTTACACTCTTCAAGTAAATTACCTTATACGTCATTTGATTAAATAAATTTTGAGTTAATAGTCAAATGCACATCTAAAGAATCACTTTTTCGTGAGTTTCATACCTTAACTATCTATTGTTCTCTTTATCCAACCAAACTATCACTCTCTTTGTATTAAAACACACATTGGAGCTAAGTTGGCTAAATATTTTAAATCAATCGACAACAGGCGTGTGGAGGTCAACTTAGCATCGAGATGTATTTCAAAACAACGAGAGTGATAATATAGATAGACAAATGCATGGAACAATAGATAGTTAAGGTATGAAACTCGCTAAAATGTGATAGTTTATGTTTTTCACCATAATTAACTGATAAATTTTTTACAACGTTAAATTTACATAAAACTTAAATCCCATAGTATACACTATATATCTTGACACCGTTAAGTATGCACATAAATTCAACAATATGTAGCATGACAAGTACATGTTGCGATACGACGCCTACTACCATGCATGCCTAACATAGCTCGCTTACCAAGTAGCCCTTTTGATGTAGTCTCCAGGAAAGAAATGAGGAGGAAGCAAAGCTATTTATAAAGCTTTTGAGAGTCCCTAAAAGGGATCTCCTCCGCTTCACCTATTTGTCTAAAATCTCACACTGAATATTCTACTTGTCAAAATTACATGTCACACTAACAAAATAACCCGTAGATGACCAAGCTTTATGATTTTTCAACCAAGCTGGAGTCGACTGTGTGAATCTTCACTGTCAGATATATATTGTCCCACTTAGTTAACGTAATACCCTTTGATGACTCCTCCTCTAATCAGAGACTCATAATTTGGATTGTACTCATGAGCTACCCACTCTTCATCCTTGGGGTTATAGCGATACGTGAAGATCTCATCAAACCTCCATTCGCAAGGCTTCGAATGGGTAACACACTCGTAGTCGGATTTAAATGCGACAAAAGTCCCCATGTTTGTGGAGCAATTCCACATTGTTGAAGTGGGGAAGAAATTTCTGATTTTGACAGTGATGTTGAAAGTGCCCATGGTATTTAGGTGCCTAACAACGCCATCTTCTTCAAAGGAGAAGCAACGGACGCTAAGGTAATTTGTGTGGTTGTTGGTTATGACAACTACTTTTTCGTCTGGCATTCCTGCTGCAACATTAATATTGATCATGAACAAGAACAATATTGTTGTTGAGGTGATAGTTGCTACAATTTTAGCTTCTTGCATGATGTATATATGTTCCTTTTCTTTTCCCGTTTTCCTCCTGAAATATCAAAATGTTAAAAAAGAGTGGAAGAAATTAAAGAATCACAAATGACCATTCAAATTTTACATTAGACCAAAGTTATTGAACTATTTTTCTTGCAATGTAAAAATCGCTACGCATTTCCTGATTACCCGAGAGTAACCTATCTTTTGCAACAAAACAAATGGTTCGATTTTGCCTAAGTATCAAAATAAATCATTACCAAACAACTTTTTTTTAACCAGAAAGTCATTTAACTTTGTCTAAGTATTATGTAAAATATCTCTTTTGTTTCCTCCTTATGACTTTTTGTTATGTTTAGCAAAGTTGAGTAACTTTTGGGTTATAAAAGATAATTCAAGTGACGTTCTTGATACTTAGATAAAGTTGAGTGATTTTTTCGTTACAAAAATTAGTTTAGTGATTTTTCGGAGGTTTTGGTCAAATATCCTCTTTAGTTGGGCAATTTGCACGATTTCCCTTATTCGGGGGTGGTCTTTAATTTTTACCCCCCAAATTGCTGGTCTTTAGTTTTTGTCTTTCGCCTAAAAACTCCTGGATTCCAGGTTCGAACCCCCGGTCAGTAAAAAATAAAAAAAAAATAAAAATTGCAAGGTAGAGTTTGGAAACGCAAGGCAGAATTTGCCTGCAAACTCTACCTTATAAGGCAGAGTTTCCCTAAGATAGCAACTCTACCCATAAGGCAGAGTAGAGTTTGCATGAAACTCTGCCTTGAGAATTTTTTTTAAAAAAATTTCGGTCACTTTTTTAAGCGAAGGTAAAAGAAAGACCAACAATTTGTGGGGCAAAAATTAAAGACCAGTGCCTTTGAAGGGCAATCCATGCAAAAATGTCTTTAGTTTATCTCTGGTCTTTCGTCTATCCATAAAAAAAACATCTACCGCCGGGTGGTTTATTGAAAAAAAAGAAGATAAAGAAGGTTTAATTGCATAAATATATTAAATGCTGGGATTCTTTTGTTTTGTTATATCAAATCAATATTGTGCATGTCAGTATCGTGCCTAAGAAATTAACAAAAATCTTCGATTTCCAATGGACAACAGGAATTGTATATAGTTGCAAATGTTTATCAAGAATAATCGTGTAGATGTGTGATTTCATATATGGGGTTTAGGGAGGGGTTTAATGTTGCTTCTTGTAATCAATTCCTTATTTTGAAGAAGGTAATTAAGATCTATTTCTAGTAAAGGTTCAAATATAATATTGGTCAATCTTATTCAAGACACATCAATTAAAGATCATTTACCAGGGTAATCTTTTTGGTAAAAACAACAAAACAATTCGATAAATCAAAAAAGCGTCGTTGAAAGTGAAAATGCACCTTATATTTATTGGCTGCAAATGGAGGGAATTCTAGTTATGAATCAACTCCTTCAAAGCTTGAGGGAGAGAAAGAGAAAATATTCAAACAAGAATTAACGAAGAACTTATATTTTTGATTTTTTGAATGATTAAACCAAGGTTTGATGATGGTTTTATATGTAATGGGTTTTGGAAAGAAATTTTGAAAAAAGAGAGGTTTCAAGCAAGGATTAACAAAGTTTTTTCTTCTTCTTGATTTGTTGAATGTTTAAACCTTTCGTGCTGTATATAAATAAATGAAACAAAAGGGATAGAGTTCTTGCGGGAGGTCTTAAATTTTTTACACTATTTTTTGGCTTTTACTATTTTTGAACCTTCTAAAGAATATCTCACTTTAGATGAGAAAATGGTAAAAATGATCTCTTATGTTTGAGGGTAGGTTCAAAATAGTCATTTAAGTATGCACTAAACATTTTTGATCTCTTAAGTTAGTCTAAAGTTAACACTTTTAGCCTCCGTCAATTATTTAACAATTTATGTTCGTTAGATTTGATAGAAATAATGGAAGAAAAGATTTTAAATATAAATACTAACAAAGTCTCATCAAATCCTAAAATATACAACACAAAAAACTGTACTAGACACTAAAAAAATATTTTTTTGACAGAAATTATACGTCGAAAAGCTGCAGCGGACTCTAGATATAAATAAAAAATAACAAAAACTACAAAAATTGTACCTCTCAATGTGGGTTCCTCTAATTTCAATTTTTTTCCATAGTTTTGGTCAAATAATCTAATAGACAGAGTTCGGTAATTTTTTTATGGAGACTAAAAGTGTTATCTTTTGATAACTTAAAGAACCAAAACTGTTAAGTGCGTACTTAAGGAGCTATTTTGAACCTACCCTCAAATAGAAGGGACTACTTCTGTCATTTTCTCCAATTTCAGATACACAAACTTGTGATTCCTCTTTTTTGTCGCAATATCAAATATAATGCCATAATCCTAGCGATTTTGAAGGGTATTAACCAACCAATTGTCAGGACATAGATAACTTTAGCAATTTAGCAAACAATAAAAAAGAGATATATCATAGAGAAGAATTAATAAGGAACAAATTTATTGGGATTGAAACAATCAGGTGTCATGCGTAACTTAACAAAGCAAACTTTGGACGATAATAAATAAGACAAAAAAAAAAAAAAACGAAAGAGATATAATAAATTAATAGGGGTTGGTCAATCGTCGACTTAATTATGAGCAATTCACTAAAAAAAAAGTGAGTACAAAAATGGCGATAAAAAATTCTCCCTCTAAACAAAACTCTCCAACCTAAAAGACTACATCGTGGATGTTTGTGAAGTGAGGAAAAGGGATCCTTAATTTATAGAGGTCAAGAACCATTTCTTCCAAAGAAAAAAATAAAAACAATTATGGTATAATAAATATTTTGTCTTTCCTACAAGAAAAAGAAAAACTCAACTTAGGTAAAATCAGGGCAAGCTCTAATATGTACAACTTGTGGTTCAATATACTAATTAAGATTTGAATAAAAGTATCACGAATTTAAATTCACGTCCAATAAAAGAGAAAGCGATTGATATTAGTTCCCTACGACGTCTCTTTTTATGCGTATTCTAAAAGCTGCTCAAACAATTAGAATTCGTTAAGTACGAACATAGTGTGCTATTAGTTTATAAATAGTGGTTGTTCTGATTGTTATCTAAATTTTATTGTATCGTATAGTTGAATCTACTGTTATGTAACGACAAAAAGTCCCATTTTATGTAACAATTGATTTGGTGTGACATTTGATTTAGATTAGGTTTTTTTAATTGAATCATCTTGGTTATAGTATGAATCTGAGGTTTTAATCGATTCATAGGGTTTTAACAAGAGATTTCCTATCAATAATATAGAAAACAAATAGTAAAAGTTATATTCCACAAAAACAAATTCGTTAAGCACTGGGGCCAGCCACAAAGGAATGGGTTTGAATGTTGATATATATCGTCTTTCAACTGACCTTTCCAAACTATGCTTCGCAATCAAGCTAGAAAAGACTAAGCAAAACCTGTCCTAATGATGCACATCGTTACCTTATTTTTTTCTTCTCATTTTGTCTTTGCTTATTATCTGATAATTCAATTTTATTCTTTATCCTAGCTTTTTATAATAGCTTAGCTTTTACCCCCATACAATACTTTTGTTATAGGTTTATCCTTCAAATTGTTGATGTGTGGCGTTATATATGTAACGACGGAAAACAATACAATCTATCCGAATGTTGTATTCATCAAAACAACAGTGCGGTCAAAAAGGACCCCGACGTGTTGGGGGGACACGCAATCTATATATATATATATATATCTTAAAAAAGCTATGATATATTTTAAAAGGACTCAAACATAATTGCAAAAAGTAGTTCGATTGGTAGGAGTGCTTCATCGATCACCACCCGAGATCAAATCTCGGCTCCAACACAATATTTTTCGCCTATATACTTGTATTTTCGCCACCGTTATGCTATTAGTGACCGGTTCGACACGGTATTATCCCTCAGTCGTCATTAAAATTTTTGTTGTCGTGTATGTTAAGATAATGGTGTCCCCACGCCGTCTTAAAATCCTGGATCCGCCTCCGAAAGACAATACAATACAACACAATAATACGATAGAATTATGAAACGATATATTACAATTCAGACGGTAAAGTTCTCTTTTTTTTTTTTTTTTTTTTCCAATTCTTGACTTTCGGTCGCCCAAAAAGCCCCTTGTCAAGTACGCATGATTGCCAAATTACATTTGAATCTTCATTGTCTGATACATATTATTATTAGCTTAGTTAACATACTACCTTTTGATGACTCCTCTTGTAATTTGCATTAAATTTGTATTTGTACTATATAGAAGAGCCAGTTGGGCTCACTTTTTCGTCGTTCGTTCTAATTAAAAAAAAAAAAAAAATTATGGGCCCCATATATAAAACAACAACTAATATTTAAAAAAAAAATGTGTTTATATATATTAAACAACAAAAAAAAAAAAAAAAAAATTGTGGGCCCCATGTATATTAAACAACAACTAATATTAAAAAAAAAATATGATCATATTAAACACCAACCAGTATTAAAAAAAAAAAAAAAAAGGAGAGAAGAAAAAAAACCACCTCCAAACTCACGAAATATTAATAAAACGAAAAAAAAAAAAAAAAAATCAATCCCATATTAAAAAAATAAACAATTAAATCAATATAATGATGGATTAATTTGTATACAGATCAACCCAATAATGGGAGCAAAATGGAAATTATTATGCAATGAACATACTTAAAATACTTATATATTAAAATAAGATAGAATTTAATTACTTTTTCATTTTTTCTTACTCTAACAAATGCGAAAAGAGATTAACGTCATAAAAAAAAATAATATTAAATGTCGTCCGTCCCAATTTTAAAAAAAAATGTGGGCCCCATATATATTAAACAACAACTAATATTAAAAAAAATGTAGTACCCCACATTAAACACCAACCAGTATTTAAAAAAAAAAAGAAGAAAAAAAAGTGGAACTCACCACCTCCAAACTCACGGGGGAAAAAAAGTGGACCCCATATTAACAAAATCAAGCAATATTAAAAAAAATAAAAATGAATCCCATATAAAAAAAACAAACAATGTTAAAAAAAAAAATTGCATCCTATATTAAAAATCAAACAATTAAATCAATAATGATGGATTCATTGCCACATGCGTATCAACCCATAATGTGGGCCCTATTAAACACCAACCAAAAATTAAAAAAAAAAAAAAGAGAAAAAAAAAAAGTGGAACCCACCGATCAAACTCACAAGGAAAAAAAAATGGACCCCATATTAATAAAATCAAGTAATATTTTAAAAAAAAAAAAGTATTAATCCCTATATTAAAAAAAACAAACAATGTTAAAAAAAAGTGCATCCTATATTAAAAAATCAAACAATTAAATCAATAATGATGGATCATTCTTGGCACAATACGTATCAACCCATTAAAGGAAGCAAATGAAATTATTGTACAACAACATACTTAAAATACTTATATATTAAAATAAGATAGAATTTAATTACTTTTTCATTTTTTTTCCTTACTCTAATAAATGTGAAAAGAGATTAATGTCATAAAAGAAAAAATAATATTAAATGGAGATCAAATAATTAATAAGGTAAATTAGTGAAATTATAATTCTAATTGACGTTTCCTTAAAAAATGCGTAAAAAATAACATGACAAGTAAAATGAGTTAAACAAAAAATATTTACTAAAAATTAAAAAATAGAAGTTCTTCATTTAAATAAAAAATCAAATTTCTACTTTGTTTCATTTTAAACATGTAAAATTAAAATAATAATTTGAATTAGAATTATCCAAATCAAAATTTGATAAAAAAATTATATGTATTACTTTACTATTACTATTATATAGAAGAGCGGTTATAAAAAGAATCGTCGTCCGTGTTCGGTCCCACTTTTTTATTTAAGGGCAAAAAAATCCTTTGTGGTCCCACCCACTTTTTTATTTAAGTAATAAAATGACGTTTTATACTTTATATTACCAACTCTTCTTAAAAAGTAGATAGAAATACTTTATTATATTTCTATTTTTCTTCTACTATATAGAGACGTCGGTTTACCCATGCTTCGTCGTCGGTCACTCTTAAAAAAAAAATAGCGTTTAAATATTATTATTTTATCTCAAAGAGAAAAATAGTTTTCTTAAACAAGTCTTCTCTTTTAAAAAGTATTAATAAGTTTTCATAGCAAACACGAATATAATAAAGTTTTAGATACGGAAAGACAAACACAATGTTATATTAATCGTATTTTGAACATAGTATATATACATATATATATATATATATATATATATATATATATTATCATTATCTATACACAACTACATATATATAAATACACTATAATCCGAAGTGTTAAGTATTTTACACCTTTAAATTAATCGAATTAAAATTGAAAGTATCAATCGATGCTTAAATATTGCTATTATTTTATCTCAAAGAGAGGAAAATAGCTTTCTTTTAAACAAGTCTTTCTCTTTAAAAAGTATTAATAAATTTTCGTAACAAACACGAATATAATAAAGTTTTAGATACTTGAGTACAAACTACAATGTTATATTAATCTATATATATATATATATATATATATATATATATATATATATTATCACTATCTAAACACAACTACATATATATAAGGAAAAGGGTTAAAACACGTCACAAGGCTGTTAAGTTAAAGTTAACACACTCGCTTCTTGGGGTCCCATGAATTTACGCGCACTTATTTTTGTGTATTTTGTACGCCTTTATATGGTACTGTACAAGCGATTATCTCCTGCTCGACGTAAGATTCCATATAAAAGTGTATATAATACACAAAAAATAAGTCGAAGGGTCATACACCCCGAAAACAAAAGTAGTGGCAACTTTGGCAAAATACGACGGAAAATTACATCGTTCATCTTCTTCATAGAGAATTGGACTGAAATTTGATCCTAATGCACTTCAAATCTCAACCAAACATCACCAAATTTCAGATTCAAATTCCTCGACGTTAGGTTCTTTTGATATATCACCCTCGAAATGGAGCTCATTTGCGGCAACCCGAAAATTCGAGTTCGAAGCTTCAAGCTTTGTTCATGGCGAAGTCCTTAGAGTCGTTCAGTTCTTCTTCACATTCCCGGACGTCTTCTAAGCTCGAGTTCGGCTTCAAACAATCGGCAACCAAGAATTTTATTCATCAAATCCGAAATTTGAAGACTGTATCCGAAAGCTTCAAGTCGAACTCGGCGTCCCTAATGGAGTTTTTGTTTGCCGGTTCTACTATTTAATTCACTATTATTAATCATGTTTTCAACGTTGACAATATCACAAATCCTATATAATATCGAAAAAGACCGTTTGATTTGGCGTCACATAATGGAGTTTTTTGGGTTTGAAATTTTGGAAAGTGGAGAAATGAAAAATACCCAATTGAAGAATAATTAAATCTTAAACTCAACACAAAGGAAAGCAAAAGGTACAAATTCTGAACAGTACAAACCCAACACAAAAGGCACAAAGCAAAAGGCACGATGATTGAAAGAAAAATTAGCTCTAACGACTGGAAAAACATTTGGTCACTATAACAGCACTTATAACGACCGGATTCATCTTCCTTCGTTAAGAAGTGGTCGCTAAAAATCGAATTTCCTGTAGTGGAGCGCATGTATACACTCAAATGAGTTTGGGTGACTTTGTCCATTCGAAAGCGTACAAATACACAAAATAAATAATTTTAAAAGTGGGCTGTGACCCCTTGAAAATTCCAGTGTGTTATGGCAGTTGTAGTTTGAGTGTGTTTTGAACCCTTTTCCCTATATATAAATACACTATAATCGGAAGTGTTGGGCCCGTGCGCAGCACGGGTGTAACACCCCGCATCTTGGAACTGAGTTTAAGCTCATATCATTAGAGTTCTAGTGAAATATTTGAAGGTTTGAACGTTTGCTAAAATGGTTGATAGGCTCATTTCAAAATGATAACTCCTTGATCGGTTTGAATTTGGGAAAGTAACCTCAATGAGGTTATAGTATGTAGAAATATCTTTCTAACGATATAAGGACCAAGCCAATCGAGATCGGAGCAAGGAGATATGATCGTCTCAATATGCTAATAGTAAGGCACTTGAAATCCTATGTAATCGGCTAAGTTTTTGATACATCTGTTCTTCCAGTCAAATTTAGTGAAAATCCGTTGGGAATTTGAAAACTTCCTCAATGAATGTTGTAGCCCTTTGAAATAGCTTTCCAAAGGTATCTTACGGGGTCAAACGGACATCTGTGCAAAAAGTTATGCCCATTTTACTGAAGCCTATTCGCTGGAAATTTTGCCCCGGCGTAACGGTGACGTTACGGGACGTAACACGAGTTACGGGACCCGGTAACAGTGCGTCAACACGTCAAAAATTTTGGGAAACCCCCACTGGAAAATTTTTACCGGGTACGGACCAAGATAAAGGGCCGTATCTTGTTTCGGGAAATAACGGG
>NC_081342.1:67677646-67682646 GCF_029784015.1 Lycium ferocissimum
TGTCGCATTTAAACCGACTACATGTGTTACCCATTCGAAGCCTCGGAATGGAAGTTTGATGAGATCTTCACGTATCGCAAACCCCCAAAGGATGAAGAGGGGTACCCTAGAGACAATCCAAATTAGTCTCGAAGGGGGAGTCATAAAAGGTTATTACGTTAATAAGGGGGACAATATATATCTTAAAAAGGGAAAGAACGAAAACTCATTGGTTGGAAAATCAAAAGTTTGTCATCAAAGGGAAATTAATGTTTTTTGGACATGTAACTTAGACAAGTAAATATTCAAGAGAGATTTTAGAAAAAAAAGGATGGCCCCTTTTAAAGGGACTCTAAAAGCTTTAGAATAGCTTTGTTTCCCTCCTAATTTATCAAAAGGTGTTGTAACAAAAAATAGAATTATCGATCAAGAAGAATAAAACTTCTAGAAGGGGAACGTGTGAAAAGATAAGATAGAAAAAATTTTGGTATCATTGTATATTAAGTAATGTTTACAATGCTAATTACATGTATATATAAAAGTAAGTATATCATTGATAACTATACTACCAAATTTGAAGCTTTAACTTACAAATATGCAATCGTTTCGGAAATGGGGAAATTACAAACCCCCCCTTTTAGTAAAGAATAATTATTTAACTAACTTATTGGCTTATATTAACACTCCCTCAAAATAGGGTAAATATGTCACACCCAGTTCGCTCTTCGACTCATGTTGCATCAAGTCCTTTGTGAATACGTCGAGGTTGCTTTTTTTGTTTTGATGTACCGATTTGTCACAAGTCCTTTTTAATTTTTTTTCCCGATAAAATGTCGATATTTAAATGTTTACCCTTTTCATGAAAAGGATTAGCCAATTTTAAAGGTTTCCGTCATAAACACAGACGATAGAAATTTTCTATCCAAGTTCCTTCAACACCCCTATGACCAAATTATTCCCAATTGTAGTTGCTAAGCTCAATACTCGATTCACCGAACTTCTTGAAACCTGGTTTTTTTTATTTCCAGAAACAAGAGTTTCCAACTTTTATCATGTATCGAATAAAGGATGGTTGGGAGATACCGATTACCGTACCAAATAAATATTTTATCCGCGATTTCGGGATTATGGTATTTGGGACGGGATTTGGTAGCATTTTTAAAAAATTTGGTTTTTTTCCCCTATTCGTATTCATAAAGAAAATACCCAAATAAAACCATACCGAAATATAATTACATATACAATTCAAAATCTTAGTATTATAATACTAAAAAAATATAAACAATTATTAGAAAACTAATTGTTTAAACGTTGGGAAATTAGACTACTTTTTCTTGATTTAAATGTCTTTTTTGTGTAATATTCAGGGGGGGGGTGTTTTTCTTTTGAATATTTTTACATGTGTGGTGTTTAGTACAAAAACGAGGCGTTTCTTAAGTAAAGCATAATTTCACATACGGATAGTACGTCGAAGTCGACAAACGATGGTACCGATTTACCGTACCGTAAAATACTGAAACCGAACTTTAAAATACTGAACCATACCAAATTAATTTGATATGGTAATGGTACAGTATTTTTAAAAACCAAAAACCGAAATTACCGTACCGAAGTTTCAAATACCGTACCATGCCCACCCCTACCTGTAACTGATTTTCCGGTCAAAGGGCATGTTGCCCAGTCTGCATCACAGTAAGCTGTGATATCTTTCTTAAACACTAGATAGAAGTAATCCTTGTCCTAGTTCTCTTTTAATGTATTTTATTATCCTTAAAGCTGCATCCATATGAAGCTTTGGTTGTTGCAAAAACTGGCTTAGTGTTTGTACTGCAAATGCTATGTCAAGTCTGGTTACTGTCAAATACAGTAATTTTCCAATTAGTCTCTGATAAGTTTTTTGATCAACTAGAGGATCCTCACTTAACTTGACTTCAAGCATTTCATCATATTGCTTAGTGGTTCGTTTTGTATTGGAGTCAATTAGTGTAACTACTGGTTTAGTACCCATATTCTCGCTCGATACGAGCTCCAATGCATATCGATGCATGGTTATACCTTGTCCTGATCTTGCAAATTCTATGCCCAGAAAGTACTTAAGTTCTCCAGGATCCTTCATTTTGAAGGTCTTCTGCAATGCTCTCTTCATTTTTTGTATCAATTCCAACCTAGATCTTGTTAGCAACATGTCATCCACATAAACCAGGACAATGGTAGTCTCTTGTCTTGATTTCCTGATAAATAATGAATGATCATACTGTGATTGCTTGAACTTGAAACCGACTGGCTCTCGTACACTTTGCATTCTCGCGGTTCAGTGCTCGTTCGAGTCCATACAAGGATTTGACCAATCTACAAACTATTTTCTTTGTCTCTCCCCCGATCGGGTGAATCTCGTGGCATTTCCATGTAGGTTTCATCATGTAAATTACCTTGTGGCAGGCATTATGTATATCCATTTACGGATATGCCATTTGCGAGCGTCGCTAAGCAACAAACACTTTTTCACAAGAACTATTTTCACCATCAAAAGTAGAATGTTTCCTGATAATATATTCCTTCTTTTTGGCTGTACCCCTTTGCAACAAGCCTTGCCTTGTATCTTTCTATATCTCCATTTGACTTGTACTTTATCTTATGTATCCGCTTACACCCTATAGTACTCTTTCCTTCTGGTAAGGTGACTACTTTCCAAGTGTTGTTGCTCTCAAGTGCTTAAATCTCTTCTTTCATAGCTTGAATTCATTTGGGATCTTTTACAACTTCTAAGTATTTTCTCGTTCAAAGAGTAGTTGAAACTACAAGAATATAGGCTTTCGTATTTAATCGAAAATGTGCTCATACGTGATAAACTGTCCGTTTGGAACGTGGTACATCACGACGTAACGTTTAACGAGATAAAATCTTTCATCCAAATCTAGTGGTTTGGTTCCTTTAGAAAGACCGTTCAGTTGCCATAGCATCGTCGAGGAGTTTGTTGTTACTTAACTGTGAATTCGAGTTTTGACCGAGAACGTGTTCGATCATTTGTTGGCATTGCGGGCGCTCGAGTCCGAAGTATGACTTCACCTCGAAAGTTGTTGTGAAACTCGCTTCATTTTCAGTATTTTGACTTGTCTCAGACTGACTTTGTTGTATAGGCATTAGGTTCTAATTCTGCATATCATCTATATTTGGTTCTATATTCTGTTTAACATTTGCAATAATCGCGTGGTGATTTTGGAAAGTAACACTTCTTCTCCTCAATACCATCCCTATTTACAAAGAAAGATTTGTTGGATATGTCATGGCTAAATATTATTAAATCCTTTTTGAACTCTTTAATATCCCATGTGTATATAAATTTTTGATCTTGACATCATTTTATCATATTGATTCAGACGCACAAAGACAGGCATCCCAAACATTTACGATCGAGTGATGGTTTTCTTTTGTACGCGTTTAGACAAGGAGATTCATCATTAAGAACTTCTATAGGTAGCTCATTATCAAGTACACATAGCCTAAGACATAGACCCGAAACCAAGTGGTACAGTGCTTGTAACTTAACAGCTCTTGTAATCTCTAGAATGCAATCGAGTTTTCTTCGGGCCATTCCATTTTGTCGAGTATATAGCACAAGTGGTGTGGTGAATCATCCAGTTGCCAAATATATTATTGCATTGTGAATGGACAAATTCAGCTCCATTATCCGTCCTTATATTTTAACAAATTCCGTCAAACCCATTTTGCACATATGTAAATAAATGTTGTAAATGACAAGAACATCAAACTTTTTCTTAAGTAATAAAATCCAAGTGAATCTTGAACAACTACATACTATTTTGAGAAAGTACTTATTTCATCATAAATGGGAACTCGTATGGTCCCCAAAGATCAAATATGAATTAAAGCAAAGCATTCGAACTCTTAAGTGCCACCAGACAAAAATAAATCTACTTTGTTTGGCACAATTAATATTGTCAGCGTCGCTAGTAACTCTATTCCTTAACAGTCCGGGTAAAACTATAGGTAAACTCCTTTCAGTACCTAAACCGAGGTGTCTTTAATCTTTTTATGCCATAAAGAAATATTCGCCCAATCTTACTCATCGAGAATTTGTAGACGATCACATATTGTGTATATTTCTTCCATCCTTTGTGACTCTATTCATCAGCAAGTATAGGCCATTGATTACTTTACCAATCTCCTTCACCCTCCCAGTGAAGAGATCCTAAAAAAGACAAAAGTCAGGAAAAAATTATGCAAAACACTTTAACTCTCTAGTTAACTGTGAAACCTAGATCAAATCGAACTTAAAATTGCAGTGGCGGGAAACACATTAGAAATTGTGTTTCTAGGTGAAACGGCCGATCTTACGTGTGTACCATCGAAACATCTCCATTACGCCGAGATATACTCTTGGACAAGCAAGATTTTACTAATGTTTCCTTGTTAAGCAAATGGGTAGTGGCACCAAATGTCCACTATCCATTCAGACCGCGATGGCATATAATGTCATCCGATCATTACTGTGGTGCGCTTCGTGTTAAAGGTGTAAGTCATGCTTTGCCGCTCAGGGCACCGACTATCATCACCCATACCATCCAAACCAGCGACATTAGCATAATGGCCTGTGTATTTAGCCTAGTTATTCTAATTCTCACAGGCCGAGAATTTGCTCATATTGTTCTTTTGTAAATGGCAACATTGTTTTCACTTATACCACGAGTCAGCTGTGCTGATTTCCACCTGAACCCCTCCCCACCAGGGCCAACAACACCAGCATTTCCATAAGATCCAATACCACTTGACCCTTCTACGTAGTTGTATACACTAGTGTTTAGTCCATATTTGAACTATCCTTAAGTTTGACCAATAGAATCTTCATATGTAAATATCACAAGTTGCATCGTGTCCCTACATCAAACCTCCTCTTCTTGTTTACGAAGTCTTCGAGGATAACCTATCACCTTGTAGCAAAAATGTCTTTAGTATGCCTTTGATTTTGCAAATTTTTGCTGTAACGTAATAAAGTTTCTTTT
>NC_081342.1:67685146-67694428 GCF_029784015.1 Lycium ferocissimum
ATGTTTACAATTCTAATTACATGTATATATATAGACGAATAATGTATATCATTGATAACTAACTACCTCTCATTGAAGCTTAACTAACTTTCAAATATGCTAACCGTTTTCCGGAAATTGTGCAATCACATTTTAGCGAGTTTCGTGACGAACTATCCATTGTTCTCCGTGCATTTATCTACCTAGATCACTTCGTTATATTAAAACACATCTCTATAAGTTGACCTCCACGCGCTTGTTGTCGATTGATTTAAAATATTTAGCCAACTTAGCATCAATGTGTGTTTTAATACAAAGAGAGTGATAGTTGGGTAGGTAAAGAGAACAATAGATAGTTAAGGTATGAAACTCACGAAAAAGCGATATTTTTAGACGCGCATTTGACCATCAACTCAAAATTTATTTAATCAAATGGCGTATAAGGTAATTTACTTGAAGAGTGTAAAGGAGGTTTGGGTTTTGGGGTCAACTAATTTGAGGTTAGAAATTTAATTCCAAATGTTGATTGTTGTTGAAAAACTTGTGAAGCTATTCTTTGTGTGGCCGAACTTTGAAAAATAGTCATTGAAAACTTGTCAAAGTAGAAATTTTAGCTATTGTCAAGTTCTCGAAGTGCAAAAATTTGGTGTCAAATTTGAAGAGATTTAATTGTATGTCACTAAAAATTGCTTGGGTATTGTGATTGAAGATAGAAATTGAACCGTAACAACCGATTTCTTGGTTCGAGGATTAAGATTGAAGATTTAAGTCGAAACAAAAAAACAAAAAAAGTCTCCTCAGAAATAGTTCTTAAAAACTTGAAAAATCTCAAAATGGCTCGTGAATCTATTGATTGGTTTGATCTAATCTTACTAGAGATTGTTAGGTCTGTTTTAAAGTTGAGTGAGGTTAAGCGAGAAATGATGGATAATTTCATTTTACGCTTTAGTTAAATTATGGGTTAGGTGTAATAAAAAGGGTGTTGAGTTATCTGTTTCTACACGTCGGACTCGGCCATGTAAGCTCCAGCAAGGTCGGACGTTTTAAAGGCATTTCAGATCCAAAAACATAGACGCAAGGGTAGTTTTGGTACCAAAAACAAACTAGAGGGTAAATGTGAGCTATTTCGAGTAGTTTGAGGACATTTTCAACTCCTTTCTCGTATATACTTATAAAAATGTATTACATAAGTCGATTGATGTCAATGGTAAAATTATCGTATAGGATAAAGAGAGGTTTGCCGGGGGAGGGAGGTGCGTGGAGAATATCTATTGTTCAAAGTTGAGGGGGAATTTAATCTTTAAAGCAAAGTTGAGGACCGTAAATAATTTTCACCCAATATTTTATCTGCATTCAAACAAGCAAAAGTTAACTTTGACGGGGTAAAAGTAACGTTTCTTTATTGCGTTATTCAAAATAACGATACTCCGAAGCATACAATCCTCGACCGATATGATAGGAATGATTTGACTAAATTGTTAACGCAGCAACATTTATGTGCATTTTACTCCCAAGAATTCACACTTGGAAATTAGTTTATTCTTCATCCCACAAGCACCGCATGTTAACACACTAAATCGCCATATTCGTTAATTGAAAAATGGAAAACCCTAACTATGAACAAAAAGGGAAAAAGATATTTTCATTTTAGATTATGTTCCCAAAACCGTGTGTCTAGAATTTTTCTCTCGTGCTCATATATTTACAGAATTAAAACCAAAATAAAAGTGCTAAAATGTGTTGGTAAATAGGGTCGAGTCATCTCGTACCGACTCAAAGCTTAAAAAAAGCGATGTCCACCGTACCGTGCCGGGCCTCCGTCTCTTGCCTAGGCTCCCTCCGTGCCTTATATATTTATTAATTAAACCAAAATAAAAGTGCTAAAATGTAAGTGGTAAGTGGGCCGGGTCACCGCATCGACTCAAAGCTTGGCGATGTCCACCGCACCGGCGTCGTCTCCGTCTCTCGGGCTTCGTGTCGAGGCCTTTATTCTAATATCCCCCCTCGTCGGGAAGGGAGTACACTCTGGGCCTTGGACAACAGATGATGATGAATAGCTAAGACAAAGATTCTTTGTGAGAATATCACCAACCGTGAATCAGACGAAACAAAATATGCAGAACAAGTGCCATCACGCAAACAAATTCCGAACAAAACGAGACAACACCCGATACGTTTGGTGCGCTTGTGAAAAACCGGATTCTTGGCAATATGAAAGGTCAAGTTGACTATCACAAAGTACGGGAATAGGGGTCAACAAACAACCCAAGATCGCCAAAGCTACAGCCCTTTTAAGCCAACACACCCGCAACTACTTTCGCGTGCGTTCGTATTCACCCCCGCAGAGGACAACGAGACGTGTAGGTCGTTTCTTAATTTTTCAAGAAATAGGACTCCGGCCACCTAGCGTAATGTAAAAATCCAAGAATGTACTTTGCGAGAGTTAGCACAAGCAAACTTCAATCGTAGCTCTTATAGGCCAAAAGAGAGAAATTGGGTTTTAGGCCAGACAAAGAATACACTCGAAAGGTGGTCATTCACGAGATACCGAAGTGATACGAAGACCAAATGCCAAGAAACGAGGCACTTGGGGGATGCTATAAAAATTGGACTCGTAGACAAGCCGTACGTAGAAGGCAATGTCCTGATTTGCGGTGTTGCAAAAATTTAACTTTCCAACAAGTCTCCATGCAGACCGGTACCGCAACATGAGTATCTATATCAACCAAAAGTTTAACAAATGATCGTTACAAGTGGGCCAGGGAGAAAATTATTGCATTTGAACTCAGCAAAGGCATCGTGGCGGTACTTGTCCGACTCATGATGTACCCTTCAGAACAAGAGAAACCTCAAGCCCCAAAAATAGTGGATTGTCCCCAAATCCTTGATTTTAACCGGTCATTCAGAACCGTTTCAGAGTACGACCCGTAACATTATCCCCGCCCAGAGAATATCATCAACATAAATCGCTAAAACAGAAGTACCCCATCGCAGGTCTTAGGAACAAAAATAGCTGTCTTTACTAAAAGTAACCCCCGGATAGAAGAGTCTTCGTTAAACGGAAACCATCGTCTCGATGCTCGCGAGGCCATAATGACTTCGTTCGTACACCAAGGTAAGAAATAAGGGCCGAAACCACAAGACCCGGAGGAAGTTTCATGTAAACCTCCTCAATGTAGAGCCAGCGAAGGAAGGCATTGTTGACATCGAGTTGAAAACAGCCCACCCCTTTTTGCGCCTAACGAAAGCGTACATTTGATCATGCGAGCTTAATAACAGGAGAAACGTCTCAAAGATAGTCAAATGCCCCTTTTCGAGTATCTCCTCACCACCAACCTAGCCTTACATCTTTGCCGCACTATCCGATCTTTGCTTAATTTTTATAGACCCATTTACAAGAATAGCCTTTTACGAGCGGGAGTAGGGACAATATCCCAAGTTTGGTCGGGCCCTACATCCTAAAAAGTCAAGTAACATAGCCATCGCCATGCAGGGTTAGAGATCGGCCGTCGGTAATATTGTGGTTCATGTACGTGTATTCCCGCATGTGAAATTTTGAAGTTGACCGGCGGAAGGACAGTATACATGGCAACCGCAGGGAAGGTCCGGTCCCAACCCCCAAGAACGTCTCGGGAACGGGAAATAGGCAGTGATTCGGTATGGGACTGCCCTTGACAGCAGGAGGGGACACATGGATAGGACCTCGAATGGGACGAAGTGGAATACTGTCGAGGGAAGAAGGGAGAATGATCGGGTAGAGATGGAAGGCGGTCGGGAGGAACAGTGAAGGTAAAATATCAACAAAAGGGAAGTTCTGGAATGGAAGATAATGAAGTAGTGAAGGTTTTTGATATGGAAAGGTGTGTTCATGGAAAATAATATCTCTAGAATAAAAATACATGATATAGATAAATTGAGCGCTTTATAGGCCTTTTTGCCACAAGTATCCAAGAATGTACAGAACGGGACTGATCGGAATTTATCCCTTCCGTGCTTGCAGGTTTCGCATAACAGAGGTAGCCAAAGGATCTTAAGTGAGAATAAGTATGGGACCGCCATGTAGTTTCTCATAGGGAGATATATTATGGAAGAATAAAAGAGAGGGTAGTCTATTTATAAGATAGGTGGTAGCCGAGCACACATTCACCCCGCATTTCTACAAAGTGCGTGATTTAAAAAAGAGTCTTCGAAACCTCCAAAAGATATTTGTGCTTTTTAACTACTCCATTTTGTTTATGTAGTGAAGAGGAATGGAAGTTTGACATAGAATTCCATTATCATTAAAAAAGAGCTTACACTCAAACTACCCCCCAATTCTAAAGCATTATCGTACCTAAGTGTTTGAACGGTAAATGAAAATACGATTTAACCATGGACCCAAAAGTTTTTGGTATCGTAAAGAAAGCATTTCCTTACATGACAAAAGGTGAGTCCAAGTAACTCTAGAGCAATCATCTACAATGTAAGCAGGAAAATAGCTAAATCCATCAGAAGTTCGGCATTATATGGTCCCCATATGTCAATGTGTATAAGTCGGGGTGCCGTGTATTTCGCGCGAGTAGAACTATCAAGAAAAGGAGACCTTGTTGCCCTGCCATTGGACAACAGCATAAAGTCCTCGTTTCGAGTGATATTTTATCGTGCAAATCGTAAATGTATTTCATCCTATTTATATGGACATGCCCAAGTCGTCACGCCAAACAATATCAATCGGCAACTAAAACATTACAAGAGGTACCATGGTTTACAAGGGGAAGGAAAATGGGAAATAAAGGAGAGATTGTTAGATAGGGGAAACAATACTGTTTTTAACCCAGGGGGAACTGTAATAGGAAAAAAAAATTACACATATGGAAAGGGGGATAAAAAAGGATCATTTTGAGTAGAAAATAGAGACCAGAGCGTTTTACTATTCCGGGCCTTTCGGAAGGCCCAAAAAAACAAAACGAAGGAAGGTTTGAGACCCCGAAGTGCGTAGTTTATGAAAAAATTAAGTGAAATTAAAAGAAGAATAAGAAATTTGGGGAGACTATGTCGGCCCCGAACGAAAAGATCATTGACATATTTTATTTTGTATCCATTGAGGGAAAGGGAAAGGGTGGGGAAGGTTTGTCGAAAAATGTTGGGGGTCATGGGTTAAGACCAAATCTAAGATCCGTGGTGTCTTTTTATAGATGAAAAGAAACACAAAAGCTCGATTATTAACAACAGATGGAAAAAACCCCCGCAAAGGCGAAAAAGCGTGTTTTTAAAGAAAAACGGGGTGAGGTTGTTTTAATAAACTCAGATGTGTGATCCCGGCCCGGGGATGCCAGAGGGAGAGGGGATGAACCATTTGAACTATTTTGGGTGTCTAAAGCCCAACACAAGAAGTGACATCTTTTTTCGGTATTCCCACCCCGGGTATCCATGTAACCTGGGCATTTATAAATAACATGTCCACCCCCACAGACAAAAAAACCCCATGGGGAAAACCCTATTCGATCAAATTAACCCCCCGATTGTATGGCCTTATGGGGAGCACCCAAATGATCTGGGGGGAGCATAAAGGGGCCCGGATTTTAGGAACCGTCGAGTTTTTAAAAAGGGTCTAGCACAGAGTTGAACCGTCTTTTGTGAATAAGTTGGTGGCGAAAAAAGGAGTTTACTTAAAGGAGAAACAGGGATGATTATGTTCTCTTTGATGCTCATCAGGGGAAGGAGTAGGTTTGTCGGGAAGGGTAGGTGTCATTAAAAGTTGGTTTTCAGGGAAAAATAGGGTATTCAAACCACCAAAACTAAAATAATTGTTGTTCCTCCAACAGCTTTAGGCAAGGCACCATAAGTACAGTTGGCCTACATATATTATATGTAATTCATCCCATAAGGTTCTCATTTTAGTGAAGTATGTTGCCATATCAGAAGTTCCTTGATTTGTGACACTGATTTCTCTTTGAATTTGAATGTACTTAGAACCATTTGACTGACCAAACCTTTCATTAAGATCAGTCCATATGTCTTTAGCAGCTTAAATGTCCTATCAAACTAAGGAAAGGTTCTGGAGAGTGAGTTTGTTATCCAGCAATGAGCATATCATTACATCTCTCCCAAGGAGCATAGTAAGGTGAATTCTCATCCGACTTAGGGTTTCTACCAGCATACTCCTAATTTGTTCTTAGAGTAAAGGCCACCAACATGTTTCTCCTCCGGCTACGAAGCCATTACCATCAAAAGGAGGAGAGACAAGAGGTGTGTTAGGGTTATCTCGATGGATGTATGTAAAATGGATGTGATGAATCCACAAAAAGGAACAAATCCATGTAATTAGATCCGACATATAAGATGTAACATTAGCGTACGTAGTTCCCATCTAACATGAATAGTAACACAAGTTCACAATACCAGATCAGTAGACGTCACGAAACCACAACACACACCACAACACACACCACAAAATCACAATACCGATCGTAGAGTCACAATACCAGATCGTAGATATCACAAAACTACAACAACAAGTTACACAAAAAAAATAAGAACGATGATAGGATTGTACCGTCCTTCTTCAGTACTCGAAGAAGTAAAAGCCTTGTAAATCGGAAAAACTCGTTGAAAACTCGCCGGAAAAACTAGTACGAACTCATCGTACACAAACTTCACCGGAAATTGATGGTTTCAAAAGAAATATCACGCAAAATATGCTGGACTATCGAACTGAAGTGTAAAATCAATCGATTTTGAAGAGCAATCGATGCAGAAAACCCTAGATATATTGTCGGTAAATTTTCACCGGAATTTATTCCTCAAAGGTAACGCGTGAGTGTAGATAACGACGAGAAGTACTAAACCAAGCTCGATACCATGTTAACACACTAAATCGCATATTTGAGTAGAGTTGAAAAATGGAAAACCCTAACTATGAACAAAAAGGGAAAAATATTTTCATTTCGATTATGTTCCCAAAACCGCGTGTCTAGAATGTTCTCCGTGCCTTATATATTTAGTGCATTAAAACCAAAATAAAAGTGCCGTAAAATGTAAGTGGTCAAGGGGTCGGGCATCTGCGATGACCCAAAGCTTAGGTGATGTCCACTCGCACCGTGTTGGGCCTCCGTCTCTTGGGCTTGTGTCGAGGCCTTTATTCTAACACCGCATTCTAAATAAAGACATTTTGGCATAATTCAACTTAATTTGAATTGTTTTACAGTGCGTCATACAAGTATGACAAATTTCGTGAAAGTATTTTAAAAAATTAAAGTATCATTAGCTTGAGTAACGAAATACACATAAGACGTTACTCATAATAACGATTTAGTCAAGCTGCATATCACCAAGATTGTCGTCATAATATCATTACTCTAATCGATGAAATAGTAAAACGTTATTGTGAGTAATGTTTTAGACTTTCGTTTATTCTATCAGCCGTTAAATTTTGTTTGTCAGAATTTTCGAAAAAAATATTATGTACTCAAAAATATGTTTATTCTATTTTGGAAAATATCCAAAAGAATGTTTTAGTATTGCTAACTGTTTCAAATAATGAATTATTCACAAGTTTGTGTATCTAAATTTAGATATCCTTATATTTTTTGGAAGCTTCAAAAATAGTAAAAGTTTTAAAATAGTATAAAAGATTTTGGACTTCCTAAAAGAACTCTACCCCTCTAATTTGCTTTGATCTATAAATACATAGCGAGAAAGGTTTAATCATTCAACAGAACAAGAAGTAAAAAGAAAGAGTTCGTTGTTAATCCTTGCTTGAGAAATCTCTCTTTTCTCTCCATTTTCAAGATTCCATTCCAAAACCCAATTTCATACAAAAACATAACTAAACAGGAGGAAAACAGGAAAAGAAAAGGAACATATATACACCATGCAAAAGCTAAAATTGTAAAACTATCACCTCAACAACAAATTGTTCTTGTTTAGATCAATAAAATTTGTCTCAAATGTTCGAATCCCCGACAAAATTTTTCTTTAAACCAACAACCACACAAATTACCTTGGGGCCCGTTTTCTCCCGAGAAGAGGTTTGTTAGACACCCAAAACCATGGGCACTTTCAACACCCCCCCTAAAACAAATTTTTTCCCCCACTTCAACAAGGGGAAATTTGCCCCACAAAACGGGGATTTTCCCGTTAAATCCCTAAGGTGCGAGCTTTTCACCCCTTTGGAAGGAATTTTGAGAACTTCCGACGCTAAACCCCGCAGGAAAAGGGGAGCCATGAGTACAATCCAACAGTCTCTTACTGGAGGGGGAGTCATAAAAGGCAAAAACTAAATAAAACGATATATAAACCAGTTTAAAAAAATCAATTCTAACTTAGACAATGAAAACCACACAAAAGGTAAAGAGGTAATGAATTGCAAAATATTCAGGAGTTTTTGAAAATGGGGCTTTTGAAACCTTTTGGGAAAAAAAGTTTACATACTTCATTTCCCTCATTTTTTTCCTAACTACATTAAAGTTTTTACTTGGGAAGGATCTATGTTAGGATTAAAGGGTATCTTGACATGTATTTGCCCAAAATTATATATTTAAAATTTTTGTTTTTAAAGGTCAAGTTGTATACTGATATTATAAGATAATTTACTTAAAGGTTTGTAGGGGCGAACAGGCAAATTAATATGACAAACTTTTTTGAAATTTCATCTTTTCACAAACCAAGTGCTTGAGTTCGCAAAGCTCACATTATGTATTTGTTTTCCAATCACAAGGGGGCCAAAATAAAATTCCCAATTTATCCAAATGAACTTGTAAGTTTTTTTTCACATCTAATAATTTTTTTGATTTTTTTTTTTTTGAAAAATTTTTTTACTAAACGAAAGTATTAAAATGATAAGAAACAAAACTTTCTAGGGATTACAAAACGATGAAACAAAAATTCTCTGTGTACCGCAGCTTCTGATCATTAACAACATCCCCCCACCCTTTTGTGGGTTTTTAAAATAATTGGGCACAAAAAAAAGAACTTTCACCTAAATATTCCATTATTTAAAACAAAAACAATACCCCACAATCTTTTGAAATTTTTCACACCCAAATCAGATCGGGGAAACCCCCACAACCTCCCCGGGGCGAACCCCTTTGATAACACCCAATTTGATACAAATGGGGAAAAAAACCTTTTTTATAAGAAATTCCCAAAAACGTCAGACTCATACAAAAGTTTAAGTTTACAATTTGAATAGAGTACTAAACGGGTACGACTTCGTAAGGATGAGAAAAAAAAGGAGAGACTCGGGTCAAATACCCAAACGCTTTGAAATGCCCGAAACGGCGGAGACTCCGAACATCACCCCAAAACTTACACCCTGGGCGG
>NC_081342.1:67694528-67702996 GCF_029784015.1 Lycium ferocissimum
AAATTCTAAGCAACTTATGCCAAAACAAAGTAAAAAAAAATAGCCTTGCCCATAATTTTCGCAACCAACTTGAAATATTTCAACGTACAAAATACGGGATATAACGAGTACTCGTAGTCATCCCTTGTATTTACCTTAAGATGGTTCTTGGAGCACGTACATCAGAATCTTAAATTTGGCTACTACCTCGGATTCATTACCCCCCATATATGAGCCATCGTGTTTCAACGAAGCTTCCAAACATAAAGAATAGTGGGCTGCTATGGCATCCGAAATGGATGCATTCTTTGCGAAATGACACGTAGTCATTGGTTCCTTATGATTCGCAAATGAATATTCTTGGGTACAAGTGGGTATTTCGCATCAAAAAGAAATTCTTCGATTAACGATAAGCGCTTCTGAGGGCTCGCTTGGTTGCAAAGGATTTCACCGGCTCGAGGGACATGACTACTTTGAAACGTTTGCCTTGTTGTTCGCCAAGCTACTATTCGCATTGTCCGCACAGCGACATCACCTGTTGGATTTTGCGTCGATTAGATGTGCAAAATGCCTTTCTCACGTAGTACGTTGCAAGAACAAGTCTTTATGTCACGACTTTCGGTTTCATACATCCTCGGTGTCAGGAATCACGTACGCGAGCTTAAGAGATCCTACCTTGGTCTCGAACGGGCGTCTCGAGCATGGTACATGTGCCTTAACTTGGTTCTCCTTATCCTTTGTTGGGCTCACTGCTTCAAAATCGGATACATCGTGTTTATTTATCGAGCTCGTGGTATAGTGGCTTATATCTTGGTCTATGTAGATGATATTGTTGTCACTGAAACAATTCATCCTTTATGGAAAGCATAATCTCAACTTGAGTGCCGGAAATTTTCGGTTCGTGACCTTGGTCCATAAGTTTTTCATCGCATTCGGAAGTCTACTCATGGATACTGCCCAGGCATCACACTCTCGGGAGCGATCGTTACCTCTGCTTCTAAAAAATGCTGGTATGCGGCGGCATGGCCACTCCACGCCTATGGCGGTGAATTCGACTCCGTGCGGTGGCGGCCCCTTGTTCCACGATGCGACGTTGTATCGAAAAAATTGTCGGAGCACTTACGGTATGTCACTATTTGGTCCAGGACATTGCCTTTGTAGTCAACAAAGCTTGCCAATTCATGCATAATCCGGTAAATCAGATAGGCCGTAGTTAAGCATATCTGTTGACTGAAGCACGCTCCAACATTTCTCTTTCACGTTCCGTGCTCCTGCGGCGAGCCTACCAGGCTTTCGACTTGACTCGGATTGGGCGGGGTCCACTAGATGATCGTAAGTCGGCGGAAGGCTATGCCGTATTCCAGTGTTGCTGCGCCATCGTGGTCTTCGAAGAAACAACGTACGGTGGCTCGCTCCTCCGAGTCGGAATACGAGGGCGCTCGTTGATGCTAGCTGGGTGAGCTAACTTGGATACAATCTTATCCTAAATGAGCTTGGGGTGCACCTCCCTAAAGCTCCTATCATGTGGTGTGATAACATTGGTGCGGCCTATCTTTCTATTAATCCAATTTTCAATTATCCTCTGTCTCTTATGTTCTTACAATGGTGGATGATGTTAATAGCTAATGATGATGACGATTGATAATGATGGTTGGCACTTGGTAATATACGATGGGCACTGCAGATTCTAATTGATGACAATAGAATGGTGGTTGATATTGATTATTGTAAATTGGTAGCTAGTAGTAATGACAACTTGGAGATTATGATGATTGGCGGTGATAGATAGCGATGAAGGTCGATGAAATTGTGGTGAAATGTCTTCTTTACAAAAAATTCTTGAAAGACTTTATTATGGTTTAAATGATTTATATTTATTTATACTTATTAAGTTATTGTAAAGGGAAATAACACACGATTAATGAGTATGATCTATATGGATTAAGACACTTTTTTTTTTTTGGATTAAGACACATTTAATGACTAAAATCTAAATAATTATTATTTAGAATTTCATTAAGTACAAATAAATGAGATCTTACTTTGAACTATTACGATCTTTTTTCTTCCATTTATAACTAAGGATGCACAGTTTTCAAACTATTTTTTTTAGGGGTAATCATGTAATTTACTCATATTTTAATTATTTTAAAAGGACACATACACAAATATAGTCAACAAATTAAGCATAAGACTAAGAGGGGCAAAAATGAAGCTAGAACAAATAAATAAGACCGTTATTCTTAAAAAGTACTCCCTCCGGATCAAAAAAAGAGTCCACTTATTCATTTGCACATCCCTTAGGAAAATGCTAACTCTTAGATAAAAATAGGAAATTCGACTAAATAACCCCTAATTAAATAAGCATTAGGATTTGATCATATAACACTTAATAGCGGCAAATCTGGAAAAATAAGGTTAATTCTTTCTTGATTTGATAAGTGGACACTCTTTTTTGACTCAAGAAAAAAAGGCTAAATGGACACCTTTTTTTTATCCGGAGGGAGTAATAAGAATCTTATCTAGGAGGGTTTAATCGGGAGAAGAAAATAAAAAGACTTATTCACACATTCCTGTTATATATATATATATATATACATATAAAAATAAATGTACGATTTGTATCTTTCGTGCACATAATTTTTTACTTAATTACAGTTAAATTATACTTATTACTACTACTAGCAATACGTACCGCGTTGCGATGCAATGTCGAACATGTCTATTCACTTTAATTAGTAAGTCTTTAAGGTTTGTATTTTGAAAATAACTTTTAAAAACATTCTATAGCAACATATACAAAATGTATTTTATGTACCATCACTTTAGTTATAATTAAAAAATGGAGTTGATTGAATAAAGTCTTTGAGATGGAAAGAGTCAGACTTTTTTCTCATTGTCATGACAATGAAAGTTGTTCATCGATGTAAAAGAAAATTAGTAAGAATATGAGGGAAAATTAATATTTTGATTCTAAATTTTCTTTTAAATTCTTTGATATTTTATATGTATATCGACAGGTTGATGTCTATTTCAATTAAGCAACTGTTCAGATCCAAACATAAGAACCATTGTTGTATAAATTGGATTTTTTAAAAGCAAAACTAATAAAATATTTTTATTAAATTAATTAAAAAATATATTATAATTTTTTATATTAACAATTATAGATAAAACAAATTGTTACAAAGAAATCAAAATTAGAAAGATATATGTTATATCATTAATCACTAAATTTTAATTCTGAAATGAAAATATAAAGTAATACATTTTATAAATATAAAGGAACAATAATCAGAGACTGCAAAGGAGAGTAAATAAGTAAAGTATTGACAAAGAAGAAAAACGGGGATAAAAGTCACTCCCTCCATTCACTTTTACTTGTTCACGTTAACATATCAAGAAAAAAAAAATTCTTCTTCTTATTTTACCCTTCACATTAATTATTTATTTTTAAATCATTTTCTGAGGCTATTGAGACTATACACCAATAAATATGGATATTATGATAAAATATATACTTTATTTATTAATCTCAAAGAACGTGAAAAGTCAAAAGTGAATAAGTTATGTGTAGGAGAATTAAAATAAATTTGCATTGCTATTGTTCGTCCTCTATTCACGTTTAAAGTATTGACAAAGAAGGAAAACGGGGATAAAAGTCACTCCCTCTGTTTATTTTTACTTGTCCACGTTAACATATCAAGAGAAAGAAACTAATATGGTAATTATTAATTAGTATGAAACTTCAATTATGTTGATTGTGTATAAAGATAACGACTGCGCATATATTATAGCCGTACTTATTTGTATACATATCATCCTTTTTCTTGTATTCCTTTATTTATCATGGGGACCATCAAGCTAGGTAACGCAAGAAGAGTGGGGAGAATCATGCAGAAGGGGCTGGCCATTAATTTCCATGGAATTAATGAGTGAATATTTGTGTGTTCTTATTATTAATTTTACCCTTTAATTACTCATTTTAAAATTATTTTACTTACACCAATAAATATGAATATTATGGTAAAATATATACTTTCTCTGTCCCATATTACTTGTCACTTTCCCTTTTGCATGCCCCTTAAGGAATCAGAAGTAAAAGATGTATTTTACTATCTTACTCCTATCTCTCTTCAATAAATACATTCTAATCAAAATTGACTATTTTCAAGAACATTTATTACTAAGGGTAAGATGGAAAAGATTTAATTAATTTTATCTTGTAATTTTATCTTGATTCTGTAAATGAACAAGTAATTTGGACATATATTTTAAGCAATGCGGTCAAGTAATATGGGACAAAGAGGATAAGATGTGAAAGATTTAATTAATTTTATCTTGGTTCTGTAAATGAACAAGTAATTTGGACATATATTTTTAGTAATGTTGAGTACTCCATTTATGAACAAGTAAAAGTGCACGGACGAAATAAATATGTGTCGGACAATTAAAATTGAAGTGCATACTTGTATACATGAGCAGAGAATAAATATTCAGTAAAAAAGTAGTTTAGTAATGTAGCCAAGTAATATAGAATGGAGGGAGTACTTCATTTATTAATTCTTAAAGAACTTGAAAGGTCAAAAGTCAACAAGTATAAGTGCATGGAGAAAATAAATATGTCAGAGAATTAAATTTAAAGTGCATACGTATATACATGAGAAGAGATAGATATTCGGTCTTTATGGCATATGACCACGTGGGATAAAAAAGTAGTTGGTTAAAATGTACAATTTATATAGCTTGTGGTACAAATTTCTATTGCTGTGTTAGTCCTCTCTTCACACTTAGATATATTAGAAATAGAAAAGAAGAAAAATATAAAATTAAAAAATAGACATATATTTTTAGTAATGTGGCTAAGTAATATGGACGAAGGGAGTACTTCGTTTTTATTAATTCTTAAAGAACGTGAAAAGTCAAGTATAGTAATGTGACCAAGTAATATGGGACGGAAGGAGTACTTCATTTATTAATTCTTAAAGAACGTGAAAAGTCAAGTAATGTGAACAAGAAATATGGGACGGAAGGAGTACTTCATTTATTAATTCTTAAATAACGTAAAAAGTCAAAAGTGAACAAGTAAAAGTGCACGGAGAAAATAAATATGTGTGGGATAATAGTCAAAATACCCCCCAACGTTTGACCAAAATGCCAACTACACACCGAACCTTTGCGGGGGTCCTATTACCCCCCTGGACAAATTTTTTCAGTAGCAAAATGGCCCTTTTTGCTGTGGCGGAGCGTGAATACACCGCCCGGTGGCGCGTGACGGCCTTTAAAAATCTGCATCCGACTTTGTTTTGGACGCCTTGACTAAGCTGCCACATATGATGCCAAGTAGATAAAATTTGAACTCCTCCATTTTTAGGCTACTTCATCTTCATCTTCACCCTATTTAATATCCATCCCCATTTTTTGTTGTCAAAATAATATCCATTATAAACGAAAATCTCAACCGAAGAAAATCCACATATGATTCCGAACAACTTGTTAAAGAACAATTTTCCACCATAAACGAAAATCAAGAAAAAAATGAAAAATGCAAGAAAGAAAAAGGAAAAATACGGAAAAAAAATAAGGATGAAAAATCTAATCTTGTTAAAGAAAATCTGATTGGAAGTTGCTTGTTTGGAGTTACTTGTTGCTTGGTTGAGTTATTTAAGCACTAATTCTTTGAGTTGATTTGGGAGAAAATTAAACTCCATTGCTAAGAATTTGGAGAAAGCTATGAAGAACACCAAATGGGTTTCTCTAAATTCTTGATTGTTTAATCAAATTAATGGATGAACTTTGTTCTATTTGGTGTTAGGAAGCTTCCTTTCACATTCGGGTTTGTTTGGATTAGATTTGAGCAAGTTGGTGTGATTTTTTTTTCAACTCCTAGTGAAGATGATGATGATGATGATGATAATGTTGATGAAGATGAAGGAGAATTGGGTATGGGTTTTCAGATCCTTAATAAAAATGGAGTATGGAAAATTGAGAGATTTTTTTTTTTTGAAGAAGAAGAGTAGATGGATGGAGGAAGGGGGGAATTAATAAAAAAAAATGGGGCAAATTAAACACGTGGCACGTGGGCCGAGAGCGCGTGTGGACAACCGCCATTTAATATTTGGGGGTTGGCGATTGGATCGCCACATCGGCAAAAAAGCCATTTTACTTGCTAAAAAATTTGTCCGGGGGGTAATAGGACCCCACAAAGGTTCGTGTGTAGTTGGCATTTTGGTCAAACGTTGGGGGGTATTTTGACTATTATCTCAATATGTGTCGGATAATTAAAATTGAAGTGCATACATGTATACATGAGAAGAAAATAAATATTCAGCAAAAACGTGAAAAGTCAAAAGTGAACAAGTAAAAGTGCACAGATGAAATAAATATGTATCGGAGAATTAAAATTGAAGTGCACACGTGTATACATGATAAGAGAATAAATATTCAGTATTATGGCATATATCCACGTGGGATTTATTAATTCTTAAAGAATGTGAAAATGTGAAAAGTCAAAAGTGAACAAATTAAAGTGCACGGAGGAAATAAATTTGTGTAGGAGAATTAAAATTGAACTGCATATGTCTATACATGAGAAGAGAATAAATATTCAGCTAGAACACGAAAAGTCAAAAGTGAACAAGTAAAAGTGCACGGAGGAAATAAATGTGTCAGAGAATTAAATTTGAAGTGCATACGTCTATACATGACAAGGGAATAAATATTAAGTACTACGACATATGTCTAAGTGGAATATAAAAATAGTTGGATAAAATATGTACAAGTTATATAGCTTATGGTACAAGCATTCATTGCGTGTATAATTTGGGAAGCTCATGGTACAAGCTGGAGGAGCGGTGTTCGTCCCTCCTCCATGCTTATATATAATACAAATACTATTTTATTTCTCAATATAAATTATTTAATTTAATGTGTGCATTGAAAATAGATGCTCTCCGTCTCAAATTATTTGTCGTTTTTTGTTTTACACGTCCCTTAAGAAATACTCTCTTAGTATAAAAAAGAGTACCACTTAACCATTTGCACACCCCTTAAGAAAATACTAACTCCTCGAAAAAAATAGTAAGCAATTTGACTAAACTGCCCCTCATTAAATATGTCACACCCCAATTTCTGACAGGGTGTGATGGGCACCCGACCCTTATCCAGGGCCGAGCGAACCCTCAGACTATCGTAGTACTCGCACTTACATTGGGCCCGAAAATCATAAATACATAATTTCAAATCAAACACAAACTTGCGAACGTACAAAATACAGTAATATCACATATAACAAACGACGCTTATGTAGCCGCTCACAACCGACATCTGATGCACATGACCCCGTCTCGCAAAGTCTCTAACATGACTCGGATGTCATAACACACAAACTCGACTCGGGCAAAGACTGCCGAACAAGTGGAGCTCGCCAAAACCCGCCGGGAACATCCCGGTAGTACCTTTAGCTCACCTGGGTGTACCTGCATGCATGGCTGAAACGCCCCGAAGAAAAGGGGGTCGACGAATATGCGGAGTATGTAAAGCGAAATACGAAACCATAGGAACAAAATACGAGAAGATAGACATAATATGCAAAGTATCAAAATATGTGTTAAAATGCAAATCATGCACAAGCCCTTGAACGGTGGCCGCCCTGCTCGTTCGGGCGCCACGCAGATCACACCGTAGTAAGATTTCGGATCTCTCCGTAACCCGACATATCCCGTAACACATCATAGCCAGCCATCACACCATAACACAAGATCACACCAAACGGAACCCCGCCCTCCGGAGAGGAGCTCGGAGAACCGTAACATACGATCATACCGAATTTATCATAATGCGCACGAAGCATAACCCGGGACTCGGTGAAGGAGGTGTAACCATGAGCACGAGCGGAGTCGTGAGCATACATATGCATAAAATCATAATCGTAAATCATTAAGTAAGTAATAGATCCATATGCGAAAGTTCAAAAGAAAACGAAATTTACATTTTCCGAAGGTCATCCGTAACGGGCCTAGAAGGGTCGCGGCCCCACGGACGGTGTCGACCCCGTCCGAGCCCGACTAGGGTAGGTAGGGGAAAGTTATGTCTTATAAACATACATACTATGTTTGGGGGCGTTCCGAGCTCGTATGCAAAAGTTACGGACGTTTGAAGTTCGGGACCCCTTTTATAGTCAAATTCTTTTTAAAACCTTTGAAATTCATTCTTTTTGAAAACATGAGAATCTTATTTTGGTCCCATTAAGGAGTAGATTTTAAGAACGAACAAAGTACATACCTAAGCTCGGATTCTAAGAGCGGAATTACCCCAAGGCTCGGTCATAGCCTAATAGTACTAAGACATGCCAAAGAAAGAAAGGGAGTTTACTACCCCGCGCCAACCAAACCCAAATTTTCATCTCGGTTTTTCTGTCACGACCGGGGCCCCGGGCCGGGCGTGCCCCCCAGGCACCCCACCCACTTAAAAACAAAATCAAAAAAATA
>NC_081342.1:67703096-67720979 GCF_029784015.1 Lycium ferocissimum
AATAATTTAAAAATATTACTAAAAAGAATAATTGGGGGGCTTAATTGGTTTGAAAAGTTTTTTAAAATTTAAATTTTCCCAAACAAAAACCGATCTCAACATTTTTTTGAAAAAACATTTTTCAAAAAAAATTTAATTTTAAAAGCTAAAACCAAACATTTTTTTAAATCACGTAATTTTCCCCTTTAAAAATAGGGAGGAAAAGTGAGGTTTAAAGGGGAAAGGGATAAATTACTCAAGGGAAAAATTCCGGGGCCCCAAATTACAAACCAAGTACCCGACCCCGGCAGAACCCTTCGGGCCAAAATTAACCCATTCACACCTCCAAAATTGTTAACAGACAGCTTCATTATTAAACATGTTGATTTATGGGTACATTTTTAAAACCAAAAACTTGCTAATGTTAGAAATCAGTAGTGTCAAAATTGGGCAGCTAAGGTGTCATGGAAAATTAGATCTTTTTTGGGGGACCATCGTTTGGAAATCAGAGTGTCAAAATTGTATCAAAAAATAAGTACCAGCCCCACTTATGCAAACTTTGCAATTTTTGGGGGAAATTGCACTGATATACGCTTGCCGGTGTAAAAATTTCCCCTTCTCACTGCAGTCCTTCGTTTAGATAATGATCCCCATAATAATATGTAAGAACCTTTTTCAAAATTTTTTGGTCATGTCGAGAATCTTGAATTGGGCCTTTGGGGATTGGGGTTTGTTCATATTATTCACTATCCAAAATTCAGATTTTCTTTGTTCAACTTTCTATGTGCTATTAAATTTCATAAGTTTAGTATTATTAATTGTCCCACTACCTAGGATAATCTAAAAATTTAAAAAAGTTGGTAAATTTAAAGAATTACTTCTCATGGCCAATTTGGTTGGAGGTGGTAGGTGTTTGAAAGAGGGGGAAAGCATCCGATTTTTTAAACTTCCCAAACCATCTCAAATTTAGATACAATAAAAACCCTTTTTTTTTTTTTTTTAGAGAAATTGTTTTACACAAATAAGAAGGAAACATGAACTTACATAAAAAAATGAGGGATGTGGTAGTGCCTAGAGGAAACCGGCAAAAGGGTTTTTAAAAGGAGAAACAAAAAAAAAAGACCATTTATAAAATAAGTGACTACAAGGAATCGATCCGTGGGGGAGCTGAGATTTCACGGGTTTCCCTCCTGACCGTTGAACCAACAGAATTTTTTATAGTGGTTCCCAATTAAAAAAAATATTTCTATTTTCAACGGGTTTCATAGCGTAAAAAAAGGGTTCTTGAAAAGTTAGTTTTAATCCCCATCCGAAAAGGTGGATCCGCCCCAAAAAGATTTTTTGAACAAAATTTTGGATGATGAACTGTGAAAGGGGAAGTGTTTGCAATGAACATTACAACATGTTTAATCACGGGAGGGGGTTCTTTCAAAACCCGTTAAAAATTCCATATTTGGATTTCTAGACCAACATTGAGCATTTTGGATGTGGCCAAAAAAGTCATATAGTCCAAGTTGTTTTTACGAACTTTTTAAAATAATTAAAAAATTTTTTTCATTAATTAAGTTTCCTTGTCTTGACATATTAAGTGTGTTGCATTTTGTTTTGACATATTTGTTTTATAAGTCCCTTTTCCCATGCTGGAGTTGAAAGGCTGGCGGGCTCCACCATCAAGCAGGAAATTCCTAAAACTTGACACAGTTTTTGGAAATTTTGGATTCCCCGGGAGTTTGCAGCTTTCTGCAGAGTTCATCTGAGTTGAGACATTGCTCTTTGGGCGGGTAATCACAAAGAAGAGTAATTTCTTTTAGAGCTTTATTTTTGTTACTTCATGTAATTAAACCAAAAAACTATTAAAAAAGCTTTCCTTTTCTTCAATTTAATTTTAGGCAAAAAAATTTAATTGGTTTCATTAAAATTTGAAATTTTTGCTCCAGTTTTTTTTCAATTAAACTTTTTTTTGTTTAGTTGTAAAAAAAATGTTTAAAACCCAAAATTTAAATTTTTTTTTAAAATTTTAAAAAAAAAAAAGAAAAGGATAGTTAAAAGGAACTTTTTTTTTTTTTTTTTTTTTACATGTAAGAAACCATTTGCTAAGCATTTGGGAAATGTTTCTGAATCAAAAAAATTCGAACCTTTTATTAAATCCCCAATCAACCCCTTTGGATCTTTTACTTCCATCTAAGAAGAATAACTATTTAATAATAGGGGAAATTATTTTCGGGGGGGAACCTGCTTCAAGGTACACAAACGAGGATGAACAGAGCAGGAGGTTCAAGACACAAATTTTAAGGTTCTTTGTTAATTTGAAGACCATCAAAATCATAAACTTTGATGGCCCACAAAGGGGAAAAAATTCTGAGTCCCAAATTGGTGAAGTATTTGCTCAAGAATGCAAAGTGCTAGAAAAGTTCGTCATTGTTTGCCAATTTTAAAAGGGGAGTTAGTGTTTTAGGATTATGTTACACAGGAGTTTCAAAGCTTTCCCAGATCCTTCCCACGCTTCAGTTGCCTTTTATTGTTGAAAATTTTTTATGGTTTGTATTGTTTTCCATACTTACCACAAATTGCTTTTGTTTGAAATTGGTTTGTAGTTGGTAGAATGGTTTGGAATTGTACTGCCAGTAGTTCTTCATGTCTAAGTAACAACGTTTTTATTTTTGGGGGATCATCATTAAGAAAGCTTGCCCCAAATTTTTTGTGTTTTTACTTCATATTTGTTGAATCTTTATGATTTTTCTATATTTTTGAAAATCAAAAGGTTGAAAATCTTTTTCCCCAAGATATTACATCAAGATTCTTTGCGACTTGTTTTTTTGGCCTATGTCACTTTTTATTGGTGGAAAAGAGACTTCAAAATATTTGTCAGTGTGGAAGTTGTTAGTACTTTTTCCCTTTCCCGGGGCTTAGAATATTGCTCTCTCCCATGTTTATTTCTTTTCTAAATAAAGAATTGGAAGTCGAATGCTATGCAGGTTTTTCCTCCGGGGGTTCCCCTCACTGGGAAGGTGCTAATTTGGATTACACAATAGCATTAGAGTATAGGGTTTTCCCCTTTGGAGAAATCCCGGGATGGGCTCGGATGGTAAGTTTCATAGGTGAGCCAAGTGGGGAAATGGTCAAAGGGAAAATTTTTTAAGGCCTTTACAAAACAAAGGAAAAAAGGAAAAAAATTTAATTTTTGAAGGAATATTTTAATATTTCCTTTACCTTTTTTGGGATCCTAACTGGGGGGAAAAGGTAAATTTGTTATTGAAGTTTAGCTAATTATTCCTTATAATCCCTATTGAGAAGAATGTTAATGCAACATTGACTTCTTTTTAACACGAAGGAGAGAAACTTGATAGTATTGTGAGTTCAAACCTTAATTTTACTGGGAAACTTAGTCCTCATGCAAGCAATGGAACTCGAATTGCTGATGGTATGTCCTTTGCATATACTACAACTAAGTTTCGTTACTGAAGTTTCGTTACTGTCCACCTTTTTAATGCCAAGCTAATGGGTACCTTCTATTTACAAGCCACAATTTATGTATTTTGCACTTGAAGTGTTCCTGTTTGTAAGCGGTGAAGCATATTGCCTCTTTTTCAATCAATTTTATCGCTTATTGCCATGCTGCATCTCTTATGGATTTCTTCAGCAAATGTTAACTGCAGCATTGTTTTTTGCTGACCCTATTACCACTGCAATCATTTGTTGCTGGCTTGTCCTCCGAAAGTGTTGGGGTGGTTTTACTGAAAATAATAAATGAAGTTACATATTTACTATAATAACCATGACATTTGGCATTTAAAAAAATCTTGAGAAATAATTTGGGGAATCGGTGGTTAAGGGTAAAATAAGAAAAGAAGATTGTCTTTCTCTTGATATGTTAAATGGACAAATAAAAGTGAACATTTATTTTTAGTATAGTGGATAAGTAAAAGTGAACGGAGGGAGTAGATCTGTACAGTTAACTGAACGTAATATACTATACATTAGATCTATACACTTGACTACCCAATAGTGCTTCCTTATTATAATAGGTAGTACTTTTTTTAGAATGGACAATTTGTAGGGACTAATTGATTTTATCAAATACTCCTCGTCTTTAGTCATTCTTTATTAAAGGCAGAAATATGACCGATCAGATTTAGTTTCTTCATTTATTGGAAAACTGCCATATTCAAAGGGTTTCTCATTTATTGATTTGCCCTGTATATCTTTTATATTGTGTAATTTAAAAACAGTTGTAGGTTATGTAATATTATACTTATTCACTAGTATTTATGATAGTCCCCCTATTAGTAGATTTTACACAAAGGGCTCAGATCTCAACTTTACCAAAAGGACAACTGAACCAAGCCTAATTGAGATTATTTTATCTAAATTTGATTTAACTGGTCTTAAAACTAAATACAATCCCCTATGAAATCCATTGCTATAAATCTGCCTAGGTTGGCAAGTTATGTCCTTCTTCCCAAAATGATGAGACAATAACAAATTCTGACCAATTATCCGACTCAATCGATACCGTCAAAATAACACATTAATACCACAAACCCTCTCCTCCGCCGAAACACAAAGTCAGTGTCAGTCCATATACCCTGAAAGTTGGACTCCATGGAAATGCAAAGTAAAATCACAGCGAGAGGAGACAGACTTAGTGATTTGCTAGAGCCAATTCAACTTCACATATTCTCTATGTTGCCTGACGGAAAACAAGTTGTGACGACCATTTTATTGTCTACACGATGTCGGTCTCTTTGGATGTCCGTTCCGGTATCACTCGATTTCAAGTTCTACAGTAGCAACGAAAAGGAAACTCTTGATCTCATGGCTTCCGGCTTCCCTCAATAGAGAGTTCCTTTATTGGAGGTCTTGCGACAAAATCAGAAAATTCAGTGTAAGACGCCTTATCTACAGGAAGGAATGTGTTAAAGATGTTGATCTATGGGTATTTTTTGCAACTAAAATTGCTAATGTTGAAAGTTTTAAACTTTAATTGAATGTAAAGTCTATCACAGAAGTAGACTTTTCCATTTGAGTTTAAGTTTTTGCGCACTGTCAATGTACAGAGTTTTTACACCATCAGGTAAAATTTACCTGCTATTGCAGGTTACCCATTCTTTTCATATTTCATTTTCCTTTTTCTAAAATTAACACTAAAGTGCACTTGTCTCTCTCCTTCAAACTCTGCATCTAACTATATCTCTCCTCCAAACCCTCCCTCCATGGTCTCTTTCTTTGATGGTTTTGTAATCCCGTATGCCTTTATCTTCATGTGATTGAAATGATTAATGCTATCTAAGATTTTTTATAGATATTTATGTGATATTGTAGGTTCAAATGCTTCTCAATTAAAAAAGACAAAAAATTTGAAAATCGTTGGAAGCATGTATACTAAATTCATAGAGCAGAAGAACCTCCTGAGGGCCAACAATGGTTAAGGTGTTGAGGAATTAAAGTTCACAATGTTTTGAGGTGTTGAGGAATTACTTTAAAAAAAAAAAAAAAAAAATCAACGGTCCTTCTTCCTTGATTGATTACTTAATTGATTATGATGACTTAGTTCAGAAAAAAAAATCATGAAGAATATTAGAATTTGATTTACGTTTGAAAAGGAAAATTAATACGATTTACACCTTAGGAAAGAAAAAAACTGATTTAGTTAAAGTACAACCAGGACTCTATGGGTCTTCAATATTTTTTTCCTAAATTGTAATTATAAAATTACCATGATTATCTTCTAATTTACTTGATGGTGTAAAATTTTTGTCCACTGATAGTGCATAAAACTTAAACTCTTTTTCATTTACACCAAAAAGCAACTAAATTCAAACACATCTGCTTTTCTTTCAAAACACATGCTAGTTCTTTCCTTTTGTAATACCCACAGCATACATTGCTGGCATTAGAATCCACTACTTTGCTTCGTTCCTAAGGTCTTTCACTGTCCAAGTCCATAAATATTTTTCCACCAATGAAAAATAACATAGGCCAAAGAACAAAGTCCTTGGACACGTAACGAATCTTGAGATACTATTCTCACAAAATGATTTTCATCCTTCATTTTCATAATATAGATTCAACAATATGAATAGATATTACAAAACATTTAGAGCAAGTTTTCGTACTTGATGTTTATGTGTCTCAAACCTCCTGCTCTGTTCGTCCTCATTGTGTAAGTTGACAGCAAGTGCTGAAGGAAAAAGAAAGCTACATTAACCAATTATTCTCCTTAGATGGAAGTTTCCAGTCAATATGTTAATTGTTGATAAAATTAAAAAAGAGATGAATTTTTGAATTCAAGGAATATGTAAGTGCTTAGAAAATGTTACAAAGCGGTACATGCAAACAACAAAAATTCAAAGATTCATTGAAACAGATCCGTTATCTCCTCGAATAAAGGTGAACATCATCCATTGTTAAACATCTTTTTCCTACAACTATAAAAGAGTTGACTAGAAAACTGGCTTACTGATAGAGAAGAAACAACTTTTTTTTTTTTTTTGATAAGATAAAGTTTTTAAAATTCATTTGTTATTTGCTTCTCAAAAGAAAATAAGATAAGAGTTTTTTTTTATTAAGGCTAGTACCAAGAAAGTGCTGCAAAGAAAAAAGATGTTACAACTGCTCCATTACATATTTAAGCTCATAAGCCATAAAGCTGTGCACCTATACTCTACAAAAGATACATGTTGTTTCACTCCTCTCCAGAACATCTTTTATTTCTTTCAACCCAAATATTCCTTATGAAACTCATCGGATCAATTTTGATAGGGACGACATGAAGTTTCTGCCACAACAATTCAAGCTGAACAATTTTCTAGAGGAAAATAAATTGAGAGAACTAAAAGGTTCCTGTAAACGTCTTACATAAAAGCGGAAAAATAAACATGTTGTTGCAGAAAATTTAGCAAGGATAGAAGCCACAACTTTCAAGACTAAAAAGCAGATTCTGAAATCCTTAGCAGCATTCAAGTAAAATTTTAAGAATTTGAACAAAGCATTCCCTGAAGCAACTACTGTGAACACATTTAGAAATGGTGCAAACATGATCTAGGATGGGTAAAACTAACAGCGGATGGAAGTTGCAAACAAGGACAATGTGGAGCAGGTGGAATAGTGAGGAACTCTTCTGGTGATATGATCATGGCATATGCAGTCCCACTAGGGCATGAACCAAAAAATACGGCTGAAGCATTTGTTCTTTGTTATGGGCTTAAATGGTGTCTTGAACACGGTATTAGAAAGATTTGGTGGAAGACGGCTCTTCACTTATTGTGAGTGCTGGAAGGGAGAAGCCTGGTAGCTGTTCATTTGAATGTAGAGATGAACACATGAAGCTTTAACTCACTATCAAGAGAAGCTAGAGGGTATTTACTAGGGTAGACAAGTGGCAGCTACCTTCATTCAGAATTCGAAAGAAAGCTCAAAACTTACCTCCAATAATGTAACAAGATAAACTTCCCTGCTAGATTTTTCCAGAGCTCGCATGTTAAGGAAACAATTTAGGGGGGCAAGTCTCCATAAGTTAGAAGCTATTGTTCTAAAGCTCATCAAGTACTTAGGCTAGTTATGTTTCACATCGTAAAACTTCTTTTGCTTCCATTCCTCCTATACTGAAACACTCTTTTTTGCTTATATTTAGAGGCTTGTCACCTACCCTTTGTCAATGATTGAACCTTCTCAATCTTCTCTTTCGAGGATTGAACCGGTTCACTTCTCACATTCCTTTGCAGAGGTAAGGTAGTCATCTTTGTAACCTTTTATCATTTTCGATGAAGAATGCCACTAAGGTGGTTTAAACTTTAAAAAAAAATAAAAAAATTAAGAGCTTTTCCCTAAGTATGTTGATATATGTTTTTTTTTTTTTTGACATTGATAATATGAAGTAACAAAAATAAAGGTCTAAAGGAAACTTACTCTTGGTTCGTGATTGTCCCAATCAACGACCAATGTCTCAAGATCCGATGAATTCTGTAGAAAGTTGCAAATTCCAGGGAAGTCCAACTGCTCTAAGGCTACGTTAAGTTTTAAGAATTTCTGGCTTGATGGTTGAAACCGCCACCCTTTCAACTCCAGAATGGACAGGCACTTATAAACAAAATAGACAAACGAGAATATGTTAAAACAAGGAAATATGATATACTTAATAAATGAGATGCAAATTGTTGAATAATTCATAAAATTTAGCTTGGACTATACGACTGTGTTGGCCACATCAAAGTGTTTGTGTAAGTTAGTTTGAAAATCAAAGACGGACCTTTAAACACTTGGGAAACACCATCAACATAACTTAAAAGTATGATGAATGTAAACCAAACCCAAGTTTACATGTCCTATCCATTGCAAACTCTTCTTTCTCACAGTTAATCATCCCAAATTTTGTTCAAAAGTCTTGTTTCAATCTCCTGCCACTTAACAACCATATTGTCCATGACTCATGAGAATATAATGCTTTAATACTTACCAATTTAGTTATCAGATTCTCCAAAGTAATGGCACTGATAACTTTACTAAACAGATGAATTTAATAGCTAAAAAGTCTAAAAAAAAAAAATATAAATTTGAGATAGTGAAGAGTGTGAATAAACCTCGATGCAGCATGAACCAAATTCGAGATTCTCGACATGGGCAACACTGTGAAGAAGTCCCTTCAAATTTAGTTCACCGTTAAGCTCGAGAATTAAATCAAGGACTGTAGTGACAAGTGAAGCCATATTTCTCTGTGCGATGCGTATCTCACTGAAGAAACCCAAAAGCTTCAACTTCTGAATATAAGGGGCTAATATTTCAAACCCATGATTGCAGCTGTGTTGTATGGTCAATCCTCTCAGCTTCACAGAGCTTATTTCCAAACGATGTATGCCCGTAACATTATATAGTTCCAAGCACTCCAAGTTAGGACAGCTAGATAATATCTTTTTCGATGACACCATCGGTCAATTCCACGTCACCAATTGAAAGAGAAACAAGATTACTCCAACTAAAACTACCGGTAGGGTTTAACTGACAGTTACCTAGAGTTATGAAATACATAAACAAAATAACCTAGGTGTGTTCAACTAACAATGACGGGACACGAAACAAAATAACGTTAGCTCACTTCATCTTGGTCAGGACTTCGCTTATGTAAGCCAAATTGAACCCTATGAAAATTTAATAAAACATTTAGGGTCTGTTTGGAAAGCCACCTGCTAATTGGAATTGGTGGTAGTAATTACACAGCCTAGTAATTATACAGTATTGTAATTACAATGACCTGTTTTTTTGTCATAACGTAATTACAGTATAATTATAAGCGTGCTATTTGGTTGCACAAGTGTAATTACACAATTAGTTTAATTTAAAAATAAAATTTAATTATCAAAAATAAAAATTAATATTTGAAAATATGTGCCTTTATAAATGAAATTAAATTAGAATTTAACAACACGTTGTTTATTGAAAATATATTAATTAATAATCATATATTTGTAACTAATATTATAAGTATTAATTGATATACATTTTTAAAGGGAAAATACATAAACCCCCCCCCCCGCCCCCAACGTATAGCCAGATTAATTATGACGCACCCAACCTTTGCGGGTGACCTATTACCCCTCAGTCTTAATTTTTTCGGTATTTTAGTACCATTTTTGGTACGTGGCAAAAAAAAAAAAAAAATTATGGTGAGTGAATTGAAAAAAATGAAATGTTGCAACTCATATGCTTAAAATTGAGAAAGAAGACATTGAAGACACCTTCCCTCCCTCTCTTCTACATTTCAATTGTTAAATGCAATTTATTTTTCTCTGTCTTCTTCTTTCTCCTTTTTCTCTTTCTTCTTCTTTCTCCTCAACCACCGCCGCCGCCGCCGCCACATCGCCACCGCCACATGACGGCCAATAGGAGGTACAAAAAATATTAAAAATGGGTTGAAGAAAATGGTTAAAAATATTTTGTTGTTTGATTTGCCTTCAAATGAATGTGTGTGTTAATGAAGGAAGAAAATGGGTTGAATGTGTGTGTGTGGAGGAAGAGAAATGGGTTGAATGTGTGTGTGTTAATGGAGGAAGAAAATGGGTTGAAGAAAATGGGTTGAATGTTTCTTGAAATTAAGCTCTTTATGATTGATGATTAAATTGAATGTGTGTGTTAATAGAGGAAGAAAATGGGTTGAATGTGTGTGTTGTGGAGGAAGAAAATGGGTTGAAGAAAATGGGTTGAATGTGTGTTGTTAATGGAGGAAATAAATGGGTTGAATGTGTGTGTGTGTTAATAGAGGAAGAAAATGGGTTGAATGTGTGTGTGCTAATGGAGGAAGAAAATGGATTGATAGATTTCTTGAAATAAAGAAGAAGAAGAAGAAGAAGAAGGGTTCAGTGATGAAGAAGAAGGGTTTAGTGATGAAGAAGAAGAGTTTAGTGATTAAGAAGACAAAATTAATGATTTAATGGTTAATTAGAGGTTAATTAGTGTAAATATAATTAATAAAAGAAAAATCAAATGAAAAAAAAAAAAAAGTGGCGATGACGTGGCGAGCGGCGTGGCGGAGAGTGTGAAGCTGGCTTCAATTTTTTTTGCCCGTCGATCAAAAAATTTGACAAGAATATTAATATTATAAATATAATGCTATAACATCATTCAAATGTTTGACAAGAAAAAAAAATCTATCAACCTAGAAATGAAAAATAAACACTATACAATGTGACATAACAAGTCAATAGTACTAAAACAAATAAATTAAAGGGAAAATGCATAAAAACACCCTCAAACTTGTCCCGAAATATCAGTGACACACTTATATTTTGTGGGACTATTTTAAACTGGAATATATACACCCTTAAAATGACATACCCAAATCTTCATAGTGCAGTGTGTTTCACACGCCTATTTTATTTTATTTTTCACTTTTTTTAATCCTTCCTCCCTTTCTTTCGTTCTTTCCCCCACTCTTTCTTCTTCCTCCATCTCCTTCAAACCCTACTAAACACTATAACCTCATCTTATTATTTTTTCTAACAACACCGAAAAGAAAAAGAACAATTAACAACTAATCTCTTAAAAGTTCAACTAAATAGTGGGTCATCTATCATCTTCTTTCTCGGTTGGCATGGTCGGGGAGATAACCCATTTGAAGACCTCATAAAAATCATAAATTTGCACACGCTAATGATATATGTAACATCTGAGATGTCAATCATCTTGATTTTTCCTTTCAATCTCCCATAATTTGATTTTAGTGATAACTGGGTAGCACAAATTAGATTAAGTTTTGATGATGAAATTTAAGAGCAAACTATCCACGAGATAATAGTCAAAATACCCCCCAACGTTTGATCAAAATGCCAACTACACACCGAACCTTTGCGGGGGTCCTATTACCCCCCTGGACAAATTTTTCGGTAGCAAAATGGCCCTTTTTTGCCGATGTGAGAGTGTGAATACACCGCCCGGGCGCGTGACGGCCTTTAAAAATCTGCATCTGACCTGTTTTGGACGCCAACTAAGCTGCCACATATGATGCCAAGTAGATAAAATTTGAACTCCCTCCATTTTTAGGCTACTTCATCTTCATCTTCACCCTATTTAATATCCATCCCCATTTTTTGTTGTCAAAATAATATCCATTATAAACGAAAATCTCAACTGAAGAAAATCCACACATATGATTCCGAACAACTTGTTAAAGAACAACTTTCCACCATAAACGAAAATCAAGAAAAAAAAAATGAAAAATCAAGAAAGAAAAAGGAAAATGAAAAAAAATAAGGATGAAAAATCTAATCTTGTTAAAGAAAATCGATTGGAAGTTGCTTGTTTGGAGTTGCTACTTGTTGCTTGGTTGGAGTTATTTAAGCACTAATTCTTTGAGTTGATTTGGGGAGAAAATTAAACTCCATTGCTAAGAATTTGGAGAAAGCTATGAAGAACACTAAATGGGTTTCTCTAAATTCTTGATTGTTTAACAATTTTTTGCACGGATTGCCCTTCTTTTGGGGTGGTCTTTAAATTTTGCCCCTCATATTTGTGTTCTTTAAGTTTTGCCCTTCGCTTGGATACCTGAGGTTCTAGGTTCGAACCCCCGTTCAGGCATAAAATAAAAAAATAATTTCGCAAGACAGGGCTGGGGAGAGTGTATGCCGGATCCAGCATACAATCCTTAAGGAAAAACCAAAGTTATCTGAGGGGGGGACTTGCCTCAGGACATTTTTTTTTTTTTTTAACTTTTCAAGGCACACTTTTAGTTAAGGCATACTTTTGGTTATGCCTTAATTAAAATTTTGCCCCATAAGGCAAAACTAAATTATGCCTTGAGGAAAAGTTATGCCCCCTCCGGCATAACTTTAGTTTTTCCTTAAGGAAGTTATGCGGAGGGCGATTGCCTTGAGACATTTTTTTTTTTTTTTTTTAACTTTTCAAGCACACTTTTAGTTAAGGCATACTTTTGGTTATGTCTTAATTAAAAATGCCCTATAAGGCATAGTTCCTTAAGGAAAAATTTTGCCCCCATAAGGCAAAACTAAATTATGCCTTGAGGAAAAGTTATGCCCCTCCGCATAACTTTAGTTTTTCCTTAAGGAAGTTATCATGGGGGGGGGGGGGGGGGGGGACTTTGCCTTGAGAATTTTTTTTTTTTTTTTTTTTTTTTTTTTAAAGGCACACTTTTAGTTAAGGCATACTTTTTGGTTATGCCTTAATTAAAAGTATGCCCCATAAGGCATAGTTCCTTAAGAAAAATTTTTACCCCATAAGGCAAAACTAAATTATGCCTTGAGGAAAGTTATGCCCCTCCGCATAACTTTAGTTTTCCTTGGAGATTATGCTTGGAGAAACAACTTTGCCTTGAGAATTTTTTTTTTTTTTTTTAACTTTTAAAGGCACACTTTTAGTTAAGGCATACTTTTGGTTATGCCTTAATTAAAAGTATGCCCCATAAGGCATAGTTCCTTAAGAAAAAATTTTACCCCATAAAGGCAAAACTAAATTATACCTTGAGGAAAAGTTATGCCCCCTCCGCATAACTTTAGTTTTCCTGCAAGTTATGCCGGAGGGGGCAGACTTTGCCTTGAGACATTTTTTTTTTTTTTTTTTTAAATTTTTTAGTTAAGGCATACTTTTGGTTATGCCTTAATTAAAAGTCTGCCCCATAAGGCATAATTCCTTAAGGAAAAGTTTTGCCCCATAAGGCAAAACTAACTTATGCCCCCTCCGGCATAACTTTAGTTTTTCCTTAAGGAAGTTATGCCGGAGGGGGCAGACTTTGCCTTGAGACTTTTTTTTTTTTTTTTTTTTAAACTTTTCAAGTCACACTTTTAGTTAAGGCATACTTGGTTATGCCTTAATTAAAAGTACGCCCCATAAGGCATAGTTCCTTAAGGAAAAGTTTTGCTCCATAAGGCATAACTAAACTATGTCTTGAGGAAAAGTTATGCCCCCTCCGCATAACTTTAGTTTTTCCTTAAGGAAGTTATGCCGAGGGGGCGTACACTCCCTCCAAATACCGCCTTGCGAAATTATTTCTTTATTTTTATGCTTGAGCGGGGGTTCGAACCCAAAACCTCGTATCCAAGCTAAGGGCAAAACTTAAAGACCACAAATATGAAGGGCAAAATTTAAAGACCGCAAATATGAGGGGCAAAATTTAAAGACCACCCCAAAAGAAGGGCAATTCGCAGAATGCCCATTGTTTAATCAAATTAATGGATGAACTTTGTTCTATTTGGTGTTAGGAAGCTTCCTTTCACATTTGGGTTTGTTTGGATTAGATTTGAGCAAGTTGGTGTGATTTTTTTTTTCAACTCCTAGTGAAGATGATGATGATGATGATGATAATGTTGATGAAGACGAAGGAGAATTGGGTATGGGTTTTCGCATCCTTAATAAAAATGGAGTATGGAAAATTGAGAGATTTTTTTTTTTTTGAAGAAGAGTAGATGGATGGAGGAAGGGGGGAAATTAATAAAAAATGGGGCAAAATTAAACACGTGGCACGTGGGCCAGGCGCGTGTGGACAACCGCCATTTAATATTTGGGGTTCATTGGATCTACACATCGGCAAAGGGCCATTTTGCTGCGAAAAAATTTGTCCGGGGGTAATAGGACCCCCGCAAAGGTTCGGTGTGTAGTTGGCATTTTGGTCAAACGTTGGGGGGTATTTTGACTATTATCTCAACTATCCACTTAGTTATGCTTTATATTATATTATTATAACATATTAGATCTTGAGAAATGATGAGGAAGGTGCTCGAAATTGTCTGGCAAGTTGAAGAAATTGAGAGGGTTCCTTTTGTTGTGTGTTTTTTGGGGGGGAGATTTTGAAGGTGCTGGAAATGAAAAAGAATATTGCAGGTGAAAAGAATGAAAAAAGGAGAAGAGAAAAGTTGTTGGAGGGACGGCCAACTATGTGTTTGGCATGGCTGAACGACGAAGGTGAAACAGACGGGAAGGGGTTAAAGAGAGGAAATATTCAATCAAATTAATTAATATAGTGTTCATTTCAATTAAGAATTGACATTTGTACACATCAGTCAATTTTGACTATTTTTGCCTCACACGCTCCTATAAAAGAGTGAGCACCACTTGCTGTGCCACATCATCACTCAAGGATATATATATATATATATATATATATATATATATATCATAATGTGTTTTAAAATAGTTACGGGGTGGGGGCATAGACCAAAGTATATGTGTGCCACTAGTATTTTGGGACAAGTTTGAGGGGTTTTTATGCCTTTTCCTAAATTACGACTGTGTTGGCCACATCAAAGTGTTTGTGGTTAGTTTGAAAATCCAAAGACGGACCTTTAAACACTTGGGAAACACCATCAACATAACTTAAAAGTATGATGAATGTAATCAAACCCAAGTTTACATGTTGTCCTATCCATTGCAAACTCTTCATTCTCACAGTTAATCATCCCAAATTTTGTTCAAAAGTCTTGTTTCAATCTCCTGCCACTTAACAACCATATTGTCCATGACTCATGAGAATATAATGCTTTAGTACTTACCAACTTAGTTATCAGATTCTCCAAAGTAATGGCACTGATAACTTTACTAAACAGATGAATTTAATAGCTAAAAAGTCTATAAAATAAAAATAAAAAATAAAAAATGAATTTGAGATAGTGAAGAGTGTGAATAAACCTCGATGCAGCATGAACCAAATTCGAGATTCTCGACATGGGCAACACTGTGAATAAGTCCCTTCAAATTTAGTTCACCGTTAAGCTCGAGAATTAAATCAAGGACTGCAGTGACAAGTGAAGCCACATTTCTCTGTACGATGCGTATCTCACTGAAGAAACCCAAAAGCTTCAACTTCTGAATATAAGGGGCTAATATTTCAAACCCATGATTGCAGCTGTGTTGTATGGTCAATCCTCTCAGCTTCACAGAGCTTATTTCCAAACGATGTATGCCCGTAACATTATATAGTTCCAAGCACTCCAAGTTAGGACAGCCAGATAATATCTTTTCGATGACACCATCGGTCAATTCCACGTCACCAATTGAAAGAGAAACAAGATTACTCCAACTAAAACTACCGGTAGGGTTTAACTGACAGTTACCTAGAGTTATGAAATACATAAACAAAATAACCTAGGTGTGTTCAACTAACAATGACGGGACACGAAACAAAATAACCTTAGCTCACTTCATCTTGGTCAGGACTTCGCTTATGTAAGCCAAATTGAACCCTATGAAAATTTAATAAAACATTTAGGGTCTGTTTGGAAAGCCACCTGCTAATTGGAATTGGTGGTAGTAATTACACAGCCTAGTAATTATATAGTATTGTAATTATAATGACCTATTTTTTTGTCATAACGTAATTACAGTATAATTATAAGAGTGCTATTTGGTTGCACAAGTGTAATTACAAGCGTGCTGTTTGGTTGCACAAGTGTAATTACACAATTAGTTTAATTTAAAAATAAAATTTAATTATCAAAAATAAAAATTAATATTTGAAAATATGTGCCTTTATAAATGAAATTAAATTAGAATTTAACAACACGTTGTTTATTGAAAATATATTAATTAATAATCATATATTTGTAACAAATATTATAAAATATTAATTGATATACATTTTTAAAGGGAAAATACATAAACCCCCCCCCCCCAACGTATAGCCAGATTAATTATGACGCACCCAACCTTGCGGCGACCTATTACCCCAGCCTTAATTTTTTAGTATTTTAGTACCATTTTTGACTGACGTGGCAAAAAAAAAAAAATTATGGTGAGTGAATTGAAAAAAATGAAATGTTGCAACTCATATGCTTAAAATTGAGAAAGAAGACATTGAAGACACCTTCCCTCCCTCTTCTACATTTCAATTGTTAAATGCAATTTATTTTTCTCTGTCTTCTTCTTTCTCCTTTTTCTCTTTCTTCTTCTTTCTCCTCAACCACCGCCGCCGCCGCCGCCACATCGCCGCCGCCACCGCAGCAGCAGCAACAATAGGAGGTAAAGAAAATGGTTAAAAATATTTTGGTGTTTGATTTGCCTTCAAATGAATGTGTGTGTTAATGGGAGGAAGAAAATGGGTTGAATGTGTGTGTGTGTGAGACGAAAATGGGTTGAATGTGTGTGTGTTAATGGAGGAAGAAAATGAGTTGAAGAAAATGGGTTTTAATGGAGGAAGAAAATGAGTTGAATGTTTCTTGAAAATAAGCTCTTTATGATTGATGATTAAATTGAATGTGTGTGCTAATGGAGGAAGAAAATGGGTTGAATGTGTGTGTGTTAATGGAGAAGAAAATGGGTTGAATGTGTGTTAACGGAGGAAGAAAATAAGTTGAATGTGTGTGTGCTAATGGAGGAAGAAAAATGGATTGATAGATTTCTTGGAAATAAAGAAGAAGAAGAAGGGTTTAGTGATGAAGAAGAAGAGTTTAGTGATTAAGAAGACAAAATTAATGATTTAATGGTTAATTAGAGGTTAATTAGTGTAAATATAATTAATAAAAGAAAAATCAAATGAAAAAAAAAAGGAAAAGTGGCAAAAGGACGTGGCAGCAGCGTGGCGGAGAGTGTGAAACTGGGCTTCAATTTTTTTTTGCCACGTCAGTCAAAAAATTTGACAAGAATATTAATATTATAAATATAATGCTATAACATCATTCAAATGTTTGACAAGAAAAAAATCTATCAACTGTAAATGAAAAATAAACACTATACAATGTGACATAACAAGTCAATAGTACTAAAACAAATAAATTAAAGGGAAAATGCATAAAAACACCCTCAAACTTGTCCCGAAATATCAGTGACACACTTATACTTTGCAGGACTATTTTAAACTGGAATATATACACCCTTAAAATGACATACCCAAATCTTCATAGTGCAGTGTGTTTCACACGCCTATTTTATTTTATTTTTCACTTTTTTTAATCCTTCCTCCCTTTCTTTTGTTCTTTCCCCCACTCTTTCTTCTTCCTCCATCTCCTTCAAACCCTACCAAACACTATAACCTCATCTTATTATTTTTTCTAACAACACCGAAAAGAAAAAGAACAATTAACAACTAATCTCTTAAAAGTTCAACTAAATAGTGGGTCCATCTATCATCTTCTTTCTCGGCTGGCATGGCTGGGGGAGATAACCCATTTGAAGACCTCATAAAAATCATAAATTTGCACACGCTAATGATATATGTAACATCTGAGATGTCAATCATCTTGATTTTTCCTTTCAATCTCCCATAATTTGATTTTAGTGATAACTGGGTAGCACAAATTAGATTAAGTTTTGATGATGAAATTTAAGAGCAAACTATCCACTTTAGTTATGCTTTATATTATATTATTATAACATATTAGATCTTGAGAAATTTGGGAAATCCGAAATTTCGGTAAAAAAATAGGGGTTCCCTTTTTTTTTTTTTTTTGGGGGGGGGGGGAATTTTAAAAA
>NC_081342.1:68021079-68100235 GCF_029784015.1 Lycium ferocissimum
CATGTACTCATTCATGACCAGATTGTCAGCTTTTATATGGTTGACTGGCAGCTTGATATGCGTGCTTCCTAGTGGATTTTTATGTGATGATTGAACTTGTGGTGATCTGGAAATGGTTATGAGCAGTCTATTGTTTAACCTCTATTCCTGTTCTTGATGTTTTCAGGTTTATCAACTTTATCAATGGCATGGGTGTGGTCTCTCTGAGGTGGAACCAAGACTGAGTTTTATATAACTGCTGTTATCTTTGAACCTTTGTCTTTAAACCAGTGGATAGGGATTGATCCTGTAGTAAGAAATGGAATCAAAATTCGGAAAGGTATTGGATAGAAGCCGAAACATTGATGTTGACTTGAAGAGAAAGCGGGCAGCTCGATGTGAGACCCATCTCTTTGGGGCTACCCACATGATATTGCCAGTTCGATCCTCGCTGAATTCATCAATCCACCCGCTTGGAAAGCGGAGGAAGATAAATGGTTCAAAAATCAGGTGTGCTGGCGGCGAATTTCACCAAAGAAAATCTCTGCTTAGATATTATCTCAATTTAAGGAAAACTGGGCTTCCACAACGTTTGATGTTCTATCAAAAGGGTCAGTGGACTGATTTCCCCGAGGACATTGTGTCAATGACTAAGCAAGATCTCCTGATAAAGAAATCAGTGATAGAGGTGGCGTTCAATGGTAAAAAATATGTGCTTGATTTCTTCCATATGATGCTGTTGGACTTGAAGTCAGGTCTGCAGCAACCTATTGCATGGATTGATGATGCAGGCAAGTGTTTTTTCCCGGAAGTCTTTGCTAGTTGTGATGAACTGCATGGGTGTTGTCACTGTGAAGACAATGACTGCATGGATGGAGATTCTGAGACAGAGGGATCCAATGATCTTGAGATGCGACTGGAGATTGAAATTAATGGAGCAGATGTATCAAGTTTGAAGGAAGCTAGCGGAGAGTCCGATGCTATTGTTGAGCATGTAAACTTTTGTCACAAACCTGCAGCCAAATATTGCAATGCAAACGTTGGTGATAATTGTGTCAGAATGTCAGGTACGAAAGCCAAGGATTACTCTGGGGAATATCATCAAATGGTGGAAGATGTTGTCGGCAGCTATGACTCTATGTGGGAACATCTGGAACCTGATGCTGTGGGTGAGATGTTTCTCAAAGGTTTTAGTTCACCTGCTAGTGCAAATGTAATTGGATTGCAGCGTATTTCAAGTACTTTCATGGAAGTTCGAAAGGAACTCTTTCAAAAGCAAGTGGAAATTACGAGGAAGCAGCGTGGGGATGCCCCTCTTAGTTATGCTTGGCTTCCTTCTTCTAAAGGAATGATTACGAGTATCATGAAATATGGGCTTGCTAATTATGATCCATCCAGAACCAAGTCCAGATACGGCATTGGTGTTCATCTTTTTCCTGCCAACTGTACTGAGATCAGGTAGTGTTGTTTCCTCTTGTTTTTCAGTCAACTGAATTCTTACAAACAAGGCCAAAATTGCAACAGGACATTACAGGTGCATGTTAGAAATTGATGATTTTGGGTTAGGTAGAATATATAAGTTTTAAATGATACGGCAGCTGTGATATTTTTCCTGATAACAGTGGGGTAGTGACAACATTCAAACCTGAAGGTGGGGGTAATCTGAAACTTCCCTATGGCTTTTCTGGTAAAGCAGACTGCATGCTTGTCGTGTTGTATGCCTCTGTTTACATGCTATGCTGATTCATTCAGGAAAAGTAGGACCAGCCTGAAGGATATTGATTTCATTCTTTGTTTACTTAATTTATAATTTTCCCAGTGTTGATCATCAGTAATAGAGGAATATCAATCAAGTTTGAAAATGGCCGTTAAGTTTATGCTTTTTGTGTGGTAGCTGACTATTTTCCTGAAGGATAATCTGTTTGAATTATCAAGAAGATCCATGTTCTTGGTATTTCGGTTTAAAATACTTTATTGGTTTGGGTCCTGTCATAGCTTTAACTATCTTTCACATTATCTCTGATGAAGCTACCCGTTAGTTGATTCCTTAGTGCTTGTCAAATGTTCATACCTGGTTTGTCAAAGATGCAAATAATGAACTGTGGTATGTGTTGATATAACTGTGTCTAAGTAGTTTCATAGGGTTGTGGGGCAATGTCACGTACACTGTTGATATTTTGTGCTAGTTTTTTGTGTGCTAATTCTTTTGCCTTTGACATTTCACTTGTTCTAGTCATCTTGTGATACTTGTAAGATGTTCTTTGATCCTTAAAGGAATTTGTTATATTTGGTCGCTTTTCTTTTGATGCTTTGAACTTTAAACCGTTTGTGGCCGACCTGCGTCATTTTCGCATTTTCTTTCTGGTCAATTTGTTTGTTCTCATTTTGAAGTTTATTGATGTCATTATCACATTTTATTGTTTGTCAATTTGTTTGTTCTCATTATGAAGTTTATTGATGTTGCTGCTTTCATTTTCTTTTCAGTGCAAAGTATTCTGATGTTGACGAAAATGGTGTACAATACATGATATTGTGCCGTGTAATAATGGGAAACATGGAACTAGTTTGTCCTGGATCTAAGCAGTTCCATCCCAGTAGTGAGGATTTCGATAATGGTGTTGATAGCCTTGAAAATCCGAAGTGTTATGTAGTCTGGAATATGAATATGACTACTCATATCTATCCAGAATACGTCGTCAGTTTCAAGTTCTCTCCTGATGCTGAAGGTGACGATTTAAGTCCTTCCCTTTTGGTTACTGTTTGCGCAAGTCAACGTGAAGTTGTTCCCCTTAGTTATCTCTCTTAAATTGTCCAACAATTTAGTGGCTGCTGAAGGACGGAACATATATTTTTCATTTTTGCAGAAAAGGAAGCAAAAGATAGTCCCAACTTTATTTGAATATTCAATCCCCCTTGCAACTTTTAAATCGTCAAACCCATTCCTGTTTCACAAATTTTGTGGAGATGGAAGTATAAACAACACATAATAATTTTGCTTATTATTTTATGTTGTTTATCAGTGTTAAAGCATTTGCATTTGTTATTCTGTGTCATGTTAATCCTGGTTAGACGATCACTAAAATAGAACTTAATAACGTCATGTTATTTTCTATTTCATGTGCTACTTTTCTTCATGTTGTACTGAGTTTTATATCAAGAGTGATTCTGAATGGGCTAAATCTCTATATGTTTGGTAATGGATGTAATTGGAAGATGAGGTAACGTGACTTGTCTAAATATTTTATAATTTTGGGAGGGACTGCAAATTTGGTCAATGTTGGAGGAGAATTGGATTTTTACAAGTTTGAAGGCAATCAAGTCCCTGGCTTCTGCTCTCCATATATGATAATGAGTTATATAGGATCTTCTATTTTCAGGGTCCTGCTCTAACTTAGCCCTGCCATGTTGGGATGCATATCCAGTTTCTTCTTCCTCTTTTTGGGCCTACCATCATATAACTGCAGTTTCCATCTTTTTCTGTATCGCGTTGTACAGATAAATTATGGCCTTTTTTCTTTTGCATCTTAAATTTGGGGAATTCTTCATAGATATTGTCTGTCTTACAAGATAAAGTAGCGTTTGAATTATCTTCACCATGTTTATCTTTACAGGATATCTCGTTGGAAACAAGAGCCCAACTGATGTCTCTGCTGTCAGTAGTTGTTTACTGCAGTTTCCATCTTTTTCTGTATCGCGTTGTACAGATAATTATGGCCTTTTTTCTTTTGCATCTTAAATTTGGGGGATACTTCATAGATATTGTCTGTCTTACAAGATAAAGTAGCGGATGAATTATCTTCACCATGTTTATCTTTACAGGATATCTCATTGGAAACAAGAGCCCAACTGATGTCTCTGCTGTCAGTAGTTGTCAGGGCCCTGTGTATCAGGTACCAACAGATACACTTCCTACTGACTTGGTAAGTCTATTGACATCAATAAATGTGTTGGACTTGGCAGATTTTTTTTTTTTGAACATAAGATGAGGAACTTGGGAGGATTTTTTTGGATATGAAACGAGCGTGAAATTGTTTGGCAGATGAGGCAGTAAAACTAGGATTTTTATGAACTTTGAAAGGAATCGAGATACAGAGAGGGGGGTTCTTCCAGCTCAAAGACCATTTCATGAATTTCTCGGGAATGTTGAGGGCAGAAATTTTCATTCTATGTTGGAAATGTTTTTGCAACTATTGTCACCTCAAATCATCTTGCTAAACGATATTGAGGTTTATATTTCTCAATCGCACAATAGTTCCCTAGGGGACACAATGGATGCCATCGGCCGTAGTGCTACCTTGGGTAATTAAGAATGTTGTTTTGGGCATGCAACTACAGAATAAAACCGAGCATCTGCATTAGCTCTGCTGAAAACTTACGTTATTTCAATGCACATGCGTAATGAGCTCTTATTTATGCTAACAATATATTCAAACTCTCCTTCTCAAGGGTATTGTACATTTCTTAGATCTTGAACTCGGTTCAAAAAATAGCTGATACTGAAGTAATTGGTTTCTAAACCTAGCTTCCCGAAACTCATGTAGTCAGAAATAGGTATATTATAGTGTGAGGTTTTGTGGTATATCCTTTTCTTGTGTTTTTCTTTCTCAAAATTTGGACGACTCAGCCTCATCCAGCAAGCCTCACTTTTGAACCGTATCTGGGAGAGAGTGGATTTTGTGCTAGTATGACTATTCTGCTTCTCCGACAACATTGTCACTTTAATGGTCCTCTTTCATTAGTTTGGTGGAGTTCCTTTCAGCTAACAGTTACTGTATGTTCCTCTACAGGGAAGTGATTGCTCTCAGAATTCACTAGAGTTGGCCTCAAAAAAGGCTGCAAGGACTCCGAAATCCCCTTGGATGCCGTTCCCCATGTTGTTTGCAGCAATTTCGAAGAAAGTGCGTCAAGAGGATATGAACCTTGTTAGTAGCAATTATGAGTTATTCAAGGTATATATAATTGCATCTGTAAAGGTCATATTTATTAGAGAAAAGTAATAGTTGCTGAATGTTTCATCACTCTTTAATTTGTTCCTGAGTTGTTACTCAAGTTTGATCTTTTTCCTCTCTTTGGTTCATGACCTCACGTATTTTGACATTCGCAGGGCAAGAAGATAAATAGGGATGAATTTGTCAGAAAGTTGAGGTTGATCGTAGGGGATACTTTGTTAAGGTCCACTATAACTAGTCTTCAGTGCAAGGTATGTTATTTGCCTGTATGTTAAAAAAAAGAAAAAAAAAAAAAAGAAAAAAAGAAAAAAAAAAGGGTGCTCCTGATTTGCTTGTCGACACTTCATTCATAATATCCTACCCTAAGAATTTCTCTCTTTGTTGATTCCCAATAGTTGAGTTACATTATTGTCAGGCAGGCTTCAACACAATCTTTGAAAAAATGTTTTCTCTTTGGGTCCAAACTAGTATCAATTTCTATTAGGTTGCACATTTTGTCTTATCATATTGCGTAGGGAAGGTGGTGTTGTCTGCATACTTGATCTTAGAGAATGCTTAACTTGTGAGCTTGCTTTTGGGTTGTGTTAGGCTTAAGGTTCATTGTTTACATAGTATCGTAGGCGGATCCATCCCTCTTCTTGGTTTAGCAAATGTTAGGCCTCCATGTTATATTGTTTCATGCACACCAATGTCTACTATCGGTTAATGTCGAGGATTTTAGTCCTAGTCTTACCAAGATTGCCTTTCGTTTTTTAATTAGCTGACTAACTTTATTAATGGAAGGGAAGCCCCTGTATGCAAGTAGTATACCATAAAATAGAGAAGTCTAAACCAAAATATAGTTCTGGAAGAATTCAATGTTCCTATTACCCTGTTTCCACCATAAACCTCTAGATTTTGCCGCCATTCACTACTATCTAGTCAATGTCGAATTTCCAAAATTCAGATTTGGAATCTGGTAAATTTTGATTTTTTGTTGATGTGTGTAGTATTTGAGAAATATGAGCTGTCTCTGTTTTGAAAATTCATATGGTTGTATTCTTGTGTTTTGTTGCTTTTTATCATTCTATGGATTGATACCCCTCCTAATAACAGATTGAACTAAAATTAGGGGAAGTCGAACAATATTTATAGGATAGATGAGTAATAATTGGTCGGTAAATTTTTCTTTCAAAATGTGTAATAGTGGTTCTGGCTTGGTAAAAGGCGGTTGAAGATATATGGTGAGGATATATTCTATTGTTATTATTTTGGAGGATGTGAATATTCTATTATTGAAGAAAGTATCCATGAATAAGAAACACTTTTATCTACTGGTACTCCATGCCCTTAGACGATGGGTAGTTATCCATAATATATGTGGATAAAGGGGCCCAGCGAACATGTGAAATGCCTAATAATGGTGCATATTTCAGTTCTATGCAGTGCCTAAAAGCCAAAAGTAATTTTACGTTTCATGTTTATGCAATTTTGTATATTTTTGTCTTCATTGATTAGAATTACTTGTGCAGCTGTGCATCTTACTGAGTGGAATTTCCTGTTCCGTTTTTTCTTTTTAATTTTTTTCTTTTGGTGCTCTCCTTGGCAGGTACCACCTAAATCAATGGAGTTGGTCACTGTAAAGCAAGAACAGGAGAGTATCTGCCTGGAGTGACGGTGACGGTGTCGGTTTTGTTTGTTGCTTCTATGAACCAGCTGTTTTTGCTTCGCTATAGTAAGTTGATTATAGACGTATATGTTGCCTTTTCCTAGAATGTGCGATACAAGGTAGTTTGGTACCTTTGTGAATGTGATAAGGGTTTAGTTTTCACCTGGCCAGAACTTTCTGAGTACTATGGATTTGATTGCTGAAGTGAGTGCCTACAGAGCTGCACTTTCAGGCTACTATTACTTTTATATCTAGCAAGGGGCTCTTGTGCATAAAGTTTGTTATACAGAGTTTATTCTGAAATTTGCTTGCTAGTACTCAAAACACTGTTATGACAATGTATGAGAATTGTGGGTATGTGCTATCTCAAGTACACATGGTGTTTCTGGGTTATGGCTTTTGTTTTGTACGCTGCTCTGGATGTACCTGTTTAGAGCTTCTTTTGCACTAGTTCATCTTTGTCCTTTGTTGTGTGGATGAACTTGGTTCATTAAGTAGTGGGTGTCAAATAAGAGAGTTGAATTTGGGTGGCGGGCCAAAATGACACGGTTATTGACCCATCAGATGATTACTTGGGGATTGGGTCAATATGGGCTAAACAATAATGCACTCTTCTCAAGTTTTAGGACCCGTTTGGCCATAAGAATTATTCACTTTTTTCCGGATTTTTTTTTTTCACTTTTGTCAAAAATTAGTGTTTGGCCATGAAGATTCAAAATACAACTTGGAAATTGTATTTGGAATTTGAAAAACAAGAAAAACTTATTTTTCAAGTTTTTCACTTTTTCACAATCAAAACGAGTGCATTTCAACAAAAAAAAAAAAAAAAAAAAAAAAAAAAAAAAAAAAATCAAAAGCTATGGCAATGCCACTCCAACTCGAAAAAAATTTCGAAAATAATGATTAAGTTTTTGATTTCTATGGCCGAGTGTCTACTTAGTTTTTCTGTTCTCAAATTTGCATAATTTGGACTCAGATGAGATTGGGTCAATATGGCCTGAACAGTTCAGGAGATACGCCCAATTCGGTTGACTCTTTCTAAAGTTCTAATTTCATGCTTTTCTTATTATTTGCTTAATTATCTAGTAACTTGTTCTTCGTTAATGTTACTGCATATAAATGGCATAACAAACAAGTCTTTTGAAAACTATTTTGACATAATCTGGGCCACATAATTTAAATCAACCTGATTTTTAGATGAGATTGGATCGCGTGGGTAAAAATGGGGTTACTGCATATAGCATAACAAATGTCTTTTGAATGCTATTTTGACGTATTCTGGGCTACACAGTTTAAGTTAACCTGATTTTTAGATAGATCGGATTGGGTGGGTTAAAAAATGGGTATATTTAACAAAGGGTAGTCAACTTCCTAAAGATGAACAGGTTGAGCAGATAGGTTAGTTTTGCCACTCCATGCTTAAGCATGTCCAGAATTCACATGCTATTACTGAAGGCTATATTTTGAAATGAATTCTACTTGTGAAAGGCCACAAGGCTGCGACATGTCTGAAGGAGTTGCTTATTAAAGTCTTGTAGCAATGTTATAAAACTTATTAAAACAACCTTATATACTTCGTGTGTCAATTGACATGAAATGTTAGGCCTCACGTTTAACATGTTGCAATACTGTGCAAGAACTCGAGAAGTTAGTTTTTCGCTTTTTTTTTTTTTTTTCCAGGACAAATACAACTACAACAACAACATATGCGGAGGGTAGAGTGTACTCAAGACTTTACTCCTACCTTGTGACGGGACAAATAAAAGTGAAAAAAGAAGAAGAAAGAAAGTGGGCTGTGATTGGCAGAAGAATAATTTAGAATAATTTAAAAAAAGTGTTGATGGATTCTTGTCGAAAAATCTGAACATCATGTTCAGCCAGTTGTTTTCATACGATATGTATGTAGGGCATTTTATAGGAGGTTTACTTCACAAAGTCTTTAGAAAGATTCCATATGTCTCCAACCTATTGAGCCTTTTTCTGGTCATATAATAAGAGGATCCTATACCTTAGCCTAAGTCAATAAAAGGACCTACTAAAGAAAGGGTGGAACTTACTACTTTAAGTTATGATTTGTGGGCATGATTGAGGAAAATGTTCTAAATTTTGTTCTTCTTTGATTTAACTTGTTTCTTTTCATATATGGTTAAGTCTTCTTTGAGAATATTTCATTTTTGCTTGTTAGGAAAGGATCACTTTGCATCATTCGTTCTTGGGAAGTAATTTCCAATACTTTTAGAAAAGGGAATATTTTGAGAAGGATTAAAGGATTTATGTTACTTATTCTTCATGGAGTTTATTTTTGACTATTTTGATAAGAATTTTTCCTAGTCACCACAAAGGCATTGGAATCATAGAATATAATGCAAAGAAATGGACTCTATGTATCTCATCCAATTGTTGCCCTTTTCCATGTATTATATGTTGGAGACATAATTAATCCGTGTTAAATATTCGTTTTGTTCCTGATTAATCTGGACTCGTAAAGGTTTCACCTTTTTAGAGGGAGAGTGGAGAAGGGTTAATTGGTCCGTAGCAAAGATGACACCGTTCTCAAAGTTCAAACCTAAAATCTCTAGTTAAGAATGGAGGAATACTTACACAACGTGTTATATTTACTATTAACTAGTACTGAAGAACAAGCCAATATAACATTACAAAACTCAGAAGATTATGATACACATGATAATAAACTAAGTCAAGATTATCAATGAGAAAATTTGTCCCCCTATATATTCCTTTCTTATCTATGATTATTTTGCAATGCTTTTTTCAAAACTTTATCACTATATTAACCTCATCTTCTCAGGCTTTCAATTCTTAACATCCCTTTTTGGAATCCACAGGTCCAATTTGTTATTGTTTTAGTAATTATATTGTAGCACTTCTTTTTGTGGTGGTTATTATTATTATTGTTAAAATTATTATTATTATTATTATTACTACTACAACTACTACTAATAATAATAGTAATAATAATAATTTTTGAGAGCTTTATTGGTGAAAATAATTAAAATAAGCCAATGTAAAACAGGAAACTTCTATTTCAAAGGATTAAAAGAATTCTTTTTTCCCTGAGTGAATAAAAGAATCACCGTCTTGTTGTTATTGACCTTTAGAGGCGGTGCCTATAACGAAAGATAGTCTTTCTGAGTGCTATTGACTTTAGGAACCTCCATAATAGCCATTTTTTATAGTGATAATAAATAGGAATACAAGAAAAGAATTTCCTGTCAAAATTTAGAGATCACAAATGTGAAACAGAAGGAATAAAAATCAGAATATTAGTCCTATTTTTTCTGCAAGGATTTGATCTCATAACCAAGATATCCACTTTGTGAGGTAACTATAAGTCCTTTTGAAGATGAGTTACAAGGCTAAGTCTAAGGTGATAACTAGATGTTCCCTTTAAAGTTATTCATGCATATTGTATGAATCTTTTTTATTTTTTACTTGTACTTGAATTTGGATGTTTGAGTAGTACACATAAAAACATGGGCATAATTGAACCAGTTTACTGTAGTATATTCTGATCATATTTCTAAAAAGGGAAAAGGGTCAAAAATACCCCTCTATTTTGGGAAAAGGGCTAAAAGTATCCTCCGAACTAATTTTGGATAAAAAATACCCTTCCTGCCATCAAAGTTTTCAAATGTACCATTCTCTTAACGGAAATTTCCAAACTCCCCAAAATAAACCCATTTCATTTTTTAAACCGGTTCCATTATTTAAGCCGACGAATAAGGGGATAGTATGGGTTATTATTTAGTTGGGTCGGGTTAAATAATGGAGCGAGTTTAAAAATGAAATCGAGTTATTTTGGAAAGTTTGGGAATTTTCGTTAAGAGAGGGGTATATTTGAAAACTTTAATGGCGGGAGGGGTATTTTTGATCCAAAATTAGTTCAGAGGATATTTTTTACCTTTTCCCAGAAAGAGATGGGTATTTTTGACCCTTTTTCCTTCTAAAAATTCAAAGGTACTGTTTGAAAGTATACATAGATATACACGTTTGTCTCTCCTTTCTTTTTCTTAAAGGTTTTGGGTACACACATCCAAAGAAATTCCTTTTGTAATTCTTCTTGGATTGAAATAGTCTTTATATAATTACGGTGAAACGACTGTGACATTTTTGTGGTGTGTGCGAAAATGGGGAAAAAGAGTTTTCGAGACTATATATATTCGTGTATATCATCTTATATATGTGTATCTCCTTTGTATCATATATATTTGACATTTTTCAAGTCGACTTCAACTCTGAATTTTTATTCCAAACTAGTCTAAATCATTTCCAGTCTTCCTCAAATTTTGTGTATGGATTTGTCCAAGTGCTTCCAACTAATTATAACCACACCCACAAAATTTGTGAGTGCTATACTATGATATACACAAGTCATATACATTGTCGCAACAATAGTTTTCAAGTTAATTTCAATGTTCAATTTTGACTCCAAATAGTTCAAATGAGCTCCAATTTTTATCAATTGTGGTATACAGCCTCGTGTTGGTGTCAACGAACCACCCTCACTAAAAAACAAAGAAAAATAACTTTAGATGGAAAAGTAAAACCAGTTTTATTTTTTCCAGCTACAAAGGACTTCATTTAATTTTATAGTTTATTAAAGAGTTGTTTGAGAAAAGAACAGAGGTGAGTTGAAAAAATTGTTAAAAAGAGAGTCAAAGTTATAATTATTGCCTAATATTTTTGGGCTACAGATATAGTATCAATGGTTATCTGAGTGACTATCAATTATTTTTAAAGTTATTAATGTCAAATTCCTAAAAAAGGAATTCATAATTTTAAACCCATTAAATTAAAATTCCAAATTCTAACTTTTAACAAGGTGGACATTGCATGTGACATGTCGAATAAACGGGGCATTTTGGCACACATCCATCACTCAATCTTTAAACTATTTGAACAATGTATGCATATTGCAATATAATTCGTGTCTATTTCTTCACACAATATTCTGTGACAACTCCTTGTTAATATTATGATTGAATAATGAGTGAAAATGAAAGAACGTAAAAGAGTGACATTTCATTAAGACTTCAATCAAAATAGTACTATTATTAATTCTTGAAATTGGGTCCATATATTTAATCTCACTGCCATTTTGTGGCTCAAAGGTAGGCTAGTGAATGAACATGTTGACCCATTTGTTCACTGATACATGTTGACCCATTTGTTCATTTATCAGTGACAAACCTTGTCAGCTAGAGATAGTGACATATAATTTTTGTGTCGGTAAATTGAATTTTTTCTTCCTTTTTCTTGTGAGTTACATTAATTTTTGGTTAATTATTAATGACACTAACATCCCACCCCCTTTTGGCTCAAAATATTCCACTCTCACGTGACCTCAACTCCAAACAGATCCTTATTGTATAACTTTAATATTGAGCAATAGAATGAGTACAAAGAAAGCTTTAATTCACTAGACATTTGCACCTTATATGGGTCGTGTAAGCGTTTATTCTGAAAACTCATAATCTTCTTTAATATAAAGAACATCGAAAATCAAATTATATACATATGATAACCATCTAGTGGCTGGTCAAATCATGTGAGTTGAAAATTATGAGAGATAAGGATTTAAATTTCAGTAATAATGAAAGATATTAAGTGATTTTTTTAATCAACAAGAGAGATTTCTCATTCCTTAACCGGAAAGATATGTGGCCATGAAAGATGGATTAAGTGGAAACATTTGTTTCTTCCATATTTTGAACCTTATGCTTAAGTTTTGATAGGCAGAATTATTCGGCACCTATGTGAGTGCGACATAGCAAATAACTGAAGTCAAGGTATCTGACACCCGTGGCAGAGGGCGAGCCGACAAGGGTGGGTCAAAGAGAAGGATTGACTGATTTCTAAGTTGGCAAGCTTCTGAAGAAGGGGTTCACATGAGTCATGACACCTTAGGCGAATCTCACATCAGAACTAGAGAGGAAAGCTAAGAGCTTTATAAGGCATAATGCAAGTTCATATGGTATATAGGCACGCTTTTGAACTCGATGATTGCGTAGCCCAAAGAGACAAATTTGTGAGGTCTATCGGATCGAAGTGGAAAATACGCGTCATGTGGTTGGGTCATGGCAAATGAAATATCAGAGCTGAACACTCCCTTAGTTTGGTGGACGGGCAAACCACAGCGAGGACACTAAAGTTTTGAGGGGTGGGGGGTGGGTATGTCACGCCCATGACGGAGGGCGTGTAGACTAAAAGAAGCACTGCGTAAGGTTCTAGGCTAGCAAGATTCTGAAGAAGGGTGCACATGACACCTTAGGCGCGTGAATCCCACATCGGAATGAGAGACAAAAGTGAAAAGCTTTATAAGGCATAAAGACAAGTTCATATGATACGCATGCTTTTGAGGTCTATAATTGTGTAGCCCAAAACACTAATTCGTGGAGCCTGTCGGGCCAAAATAGACAATACACCATAGGCTTGAATCGTGACAAAATACATGCAAATTAGCATGTACACTACCATTATAAAAAACTAAACTAACATCCCACCCCCTTTTTGCTCAAATATTCCAATCTTTATATGAACGTTCCATGTTTCATTAGCACTCTCACGTGACCTCAACTCCCAAACAAATCCTCACTATGACTTTAATTTTGAGCAATAGAATGAGTTCAAGAAAGCTTCAATTCAGTAGACATTTGCACCATATATGGGTCTTGTCAGCGTTTATTCCGAAAACTCATAAACTTTAATATAATTAAAGAACATCGAAAATCAAACTATATAAATATGACAACCACCTAGTGGCCGGTCAAAATAACGTGGGTTAAAAATTATGAGAGACCAAGATTCAAATTTAATAAGAATAAAAGATATTAAGTGATTTTTTTCATCAGCTTGAATTTCTATGGGCAAAGTAATTCAACTAATGTGTAAGTGCGACGTAGCATATAACTGAAGTCAAGGAATCTGACGCCTATGATGGAGGATGAGCCGGCGAGGGGGGAGGGTGAAAAGAAGGACTGACGGACTTGTAGGTTGACAAGCTTTTGAAGAAGGGGTGCACCTGATATTTTAATCGAATCTCACATCGGAACGAGAGATTAAAAAGTGAATAACTTTATAAAACATAACACAAATTCACATGGTATGCACGCTTTTGGGCTCGATGATGGCGTAGCCTAAAAGAAAAGTCTGTGAGGTTTTTTGGGACAAAATGGAGAACACATGTCATGGGCTTTTGTAATGACAATATGATATCAGAGTCGAACGCTTCCTTAATACGGTAATGGGGTAAACCCTAGCGAGAATGTTAAGTTCCTAAAGGAGGGTGTGAGGGAATATGTAATGCCCATGACACAGGGAGGGTCAAAGAGAAGGGCTGACAGATTTCTAGACTGACAAGCTTTTGATGACAGAGTCACACATAATACCTTAGGTGACCGCATTTGAAGAGTAAAGGAAATGAAGTGATGTATAAGGTATAACACAATTTCATATGGTATGTGTGCTTTTAGGCTCAATAATAGCGTAGCCCAATAGATAAATCTGTTTTGGTTTGTTGGACTAAAGCGAACAATACATGTAATGGGCTTGAATCTTGACACGGTACACGCAAACTAGCCGGAACGCTATTATGCAACAATAAACTATGTGATAATACCTTCTTTCAAAAATAACTAATTATTTAAAACGTCACTTGCGTTTGAGTACATACTTGTTACTTGCCGTATAGTCTAAATTATAATCCTTTATAATTTGGATTCTAATTTTGTGAGGAATTAACGGATCTTATGATAAAATAATCACATTTAGAATATGATATCATCGCTTGTACATCGAAACAATAAGAGTATTAATGTAAGATTCCTTCTTGTGTCTCTCTACCATAATCAATAGACAATGCATTGGGAAGCTGAGATGATGCATGAAAAAGGAAGGATCTTACTTCTATACACTATTAAGAGTATAATTTTTTTTTGTACAGTATTAGATCATTTAGAAAATAATTATAAGTTGTTAATAGCCTACGATCGATAGTTAGCTCTAATAGTCATTCTTTATAACGATATTCACTATACCAATCAAGTTTTATTTGAATATGATTTTCATATTATGTGATGTTATGTGTTTCTCTATAACAACATCTCGCTATAACAATAAAAAATATCTGAACAAACGACGTTGCTATAATTGAAGAGGTTTGAATGCATTAGATTAATAACTCAGAAAATAAGACAAATAACATGTTATAATATCATACATTAATCAAATGCAAAATCTAATAATTAATTAGTAAAATATGAAGAAAACATAAAAGACCTATTACAATATGTTAAATACAGTATGATTTTCTTACCATATATAATAAAAAATACAAATAGCTCTCGATGGCAAACAAAATTAGATGCTTCGTTTCAGAAATCCCTAAAAATAAGGAATATATGAATCTTATACTCATTACCGAGGAATGGTTGACATTAATCCTCAGTACCCTTAAACTATATGGTCTATGGTATACAATTCCTATCCCTTTGCCATATTATTACTGTTTAGTAGTAGTAATTTTTTAATTAATTGAGATTAATTCCATTTGCAGCAAAAACCAATGTTGTCAGTCTTCTAATATTTTTTTTTTTTACCGTATTGATCGCTTCCATGACATTAAGTTAAATATTTTTAGTTAATTAAATTGATTACTAGTATAAGTTAATTTATTATTAAGTTTTCTTAATCTGTGTCTGTACGTTGCTTCCTATGCTGTCGGAAACTCTAGGTCCCTAGGAATGATCTAACTTGTTATTACTTTCAAAGTTTCAAACACTTGCTATTAAAAAGAATACTCATATTTTTATATATCTTGTGGGAATTAAAGAACTGAAAATAAATGTTCCCTTATAAAATAGCAAGTCATAGAGTTTCTTTAATTGGAACCATGGTAGGACTTGATCATGACTTTGCGGTTAAAATTCCATGCAAAAGCATTTTGTATTCAATTATGGTTTAAGTTAAATATACTAATAATGCAAAGTTTTTTTACACTATCAATACAAATCAACCCGTGAGAGATGTGATAACAGGTATATTACTTATAATTTTTACCAGGTTACCGATTTATTGTTATAATCTATTTGTGTAAGTATCTTTTTTATTCCAGTATATAAAATTTGCTTTCTTCTACAAAGTTTGGAAGCATTCTTATCTACATTGTACATGAGCAAGAGAGTATGATCGGATATTGGTCTAGGATTTTGAGTGTTTGGGTTAAACAATTTAAGTAAAATTTTTAACACAAAAATGGGATTTGAGCCAAAACTACTTGTTTATGCCGGAATTCGCAGCTCGGCCACTACCTTTGGATGGTTCAGAAACAATGTTATTATTATTAGTAATAATATGTACTTCCCTCCCATTTCGAGTACTATTCTCTTATGATAAAGGCTAGCTATCAGTGGCGGAGCCAAAATTTTAATTAAGGGGGTTAAAAATATAAAGAAATAGAGAAAAGAAGAAGCCAAGGGGGTTCAACATCTACTATGTATACATAAAAAAATAATTTTCACCTTGTATATACAGTGTAATTTTTTGCCAAAGGGGGGTCGTTGGCCCTTACTGGCTTTGCCCTTGCTAGCTATACAAGTTTTTTTTAAAGAGAGAGCAAAAATCAATTTCAAGTATTAATAGCTTGTTTGGCCAAGCTTATTTTCCCCCAAAAGTACTTATTTTTTAAAAAGTGAGGTGTTTGGCCAAGCTTTTTCCGGAGAAAATAAGTCTTTTGAGGTAATAAGTAGTTTTTCAAGTTAAAAAAACTTTTTCTTCAAAAGACTTTTTTTTTGAAAAGTACTTTTGAGGAAAATGCACTTAGAAGCACTTTTTAAAAGCTTGGTCAAATACTAATTGCTGCTCAAAAGTACTTTTTAAATCAATTGGCCAAACACAAACTGTTTTTCGTCAAAAATACTTCTTTGAAAAGTAATTTTGAAAAAAATAGTTTTTAAAATAAGCTGATTTTAGAAACTTGACCAAACAGGCTATTGGTCTGGTATGATTAAGGCAGTAAAAGTATCTTTTAAAGGGTATAAAAAAGCATAAAAGACAAATATAATGCATATTTTATCGCTAAACAATAACTGTTATTTATGGACGCAAATTTAATTCTTACAAGAATTCACATAAATGGTCCATTTTTTTTTTTCAAGCACTTGGCATAAAACCAGCTACTTGTACTTTCTTTTCTCTTATATAATTTTTAATCCAATTTGGGGGAAAAAAGGTCCAAGCAGTATGGCCTATTGAGAATAGAACTTTGAGGGCTTCAATATTGATGCCTCATAAAGGATGTTGGTTGAGAGTTTGACCGTCCGTTAAATGAGGGAGAAAAAGAGGTAGGTGTTTGTTGGGTTTCGTGGGGGAGGGGCCGGGGGTGGGGGGGGGGTGGGTGGTTGGATTATGAAATTTAATTTGGCAACAATTTAGTTTTATTATTGGCCTATATGATGTGTGTATATATATATATATATATATATATTGCGCATCGTTGTAATAACAGCCGTTGAGAAAAGTTGATGTAACAATAAAAAAAATGTTGTTGTTAAAAGTACTTTTTGCAACAATAACCTATCTATAGCAACAAAAAAAAATTTGTTGCCAAATGTCTTCTTTTTTGTAGTAGTATTTATGCTAATCCAATTAATACAAGACATGCGTTGTGTATATAAACATTTATCAAGCTAACAATATAGGTCCCCCATATATCGAACACTTTGATTGTATCATAAGGTTATAATTGTTGGTTTAATTATAAGAGTATCAGATGGTGATAAGTATTTTCTGTATATACGGGAATCTAAGTCTATCCACAAAAAAAGAAGGTTCACTATAAGATGAGAGAAAAACTTAATAGTAACTTTCCAACTCTCGTAACTAGAAAATAATCACTATTCGAGTTTCAACTTCACAAGTAAAACTCTAGGCTACTGTCATGAAACTTCACTGGTGGAAGCTAACATTTAAGAGCGAATCAGGATTTGAAGCTTATGCATTTAGGAGTCTAGTCCTTTTAAATTAATAATTTTTATATATTCAATTGATTTCTCAAGATAGACACATAATTTGAATAAAAGCTATTGGATAGAACCAAACATCTAACCCCTATTTTAACTATGCACCACTAATGGCCCATTTTTTAATGATATTGCGGAAAAGTGACCAAGTAGCTATTTTGTCCTATCATATGTGATTGGATTTTAGTCATTTATTGGGGTTTGGTCCCAAAAGTTAACGGAACAAACAAGGAGAATTATGTACAAATTAAAGGTGCCTTATCTATACTTTTGACAATCACACACACACATAGAATAAGAGGTTGAAAGGCCTTTAAAGCTTTTCACTATCTTATCGATTTGCCCAAAAATATGATTTCTCAGTTCTAATTCATGTGACTTTTTTTTTATAATTAGTCCGAAAAAGAATAATATCTTCCTATAGTTAGTAATAATTCTATTCTAAAATTCTCATTTTACTCTTCATGAAATAATTTCTAGTCACAAAAAATTCTTAGTTTTGTTTTAGATAACAAGATTAAAAAATCTTCCTTTATTAAACTTCATGCCCAGTAAAACACCTTCATATAAATTGGACGGAGGGAATAGTGCAGATGTAACTTGTGCTGACCTAAATTTAGGACTTCAAGTTCAAAACAATTAGTAGACGTTTGGCCATGAAAATCAAATATTTTTCACTTTATTTGGAATTTTGAAGTTGGAGTTGAAGATGAAGTTGTGCTTGGTTATAATTTTTGTAACGAATATTTGATTGTTTGAATGTACTGAAAGTGAAAAAAAGTGAAAATAAATTTTTAGTTGTTTTTAAAATTCCAAATATAACTTCAAATTATATTTGGAATGTTCATGGCCAAACGTTAATTTCCAAATAAAGTGAAAAAAAATTCTGAAAAAAAGTGAAAATTTCTCATGGCCAAATGGGTCCTTATATCGTATCCTTAGGTTCATCAGACTAATAATCCTCCCCAATCAGTGGTAAAATGCATAACAATTTTGTTTTCCTGTGGCCAATATAGTTATATTAAATTCTGTATACTAAAGGGATTAAGAAAATACCAAGCATTAGCACACAAATAAGTTAAAGAGACTCAACGTCTAATATATAGACATAAAAAAAAGTTAACCTTATAAACGCAATGCAATTTTTCAACATAACGGGTATGAATGAACCTCTTCGTTCGTAGCTCCGCCCATAAGAGGAACAAACACCTATTGTTGATTATCTCGATTTGCAAATAATATATAACTTTCTAGAGATGCGTAAATTCAAAATATGAAGTCAGTTGATTCAAAATGAACATGACCTTATAATTATATATAAACTTTGAATGTTTTTTACACATGTATATGTTGTTCGATCTGAAATCAATGAATTCAACTAAACTAACCTACAACACCGGCTCTAGATCTGCCTTTGGACATCACTTAATAAAGATTAGTTTTTTTTTATCCATGGCTTGGCAGTTTGATAATTATTCCTTTATTTTTTTCAAGTTTATTCTACTTTCTATTATTGGTTAATAGAAATAATTTAATTTAATATTGTTATTGGGAGAAAATGATTGATTCGGACTTTAGTTTTTCTCTCCGTTAATTGAATAGTAATAGGACCAGTCATTTATATCTAGTAAATATAATGGACCATTAGTGAAGCACCAAATAGATAGTCATTGCAATAATTATAATAATAGTTACGTTTACGTTTATTCTTTTGTCTTTCTAAGGATGAAGAAGGGGAAGTAAAATCTTTGCTTTATTTTTTTAATTACTTCAAATTAATCTATTGCTTAAAGAATAATAATTAATAAACATTTCAAATTTTGCTTCAGTTTTAAACAACGATATTTCATTCTTAAGTTGAAAAGAATAGCATATTTTCAAACTTCAATTGAGAAACATCCTTTATAAAACTAGAAAGTTTGTAAAACTTTAAAGTGAAATTTAGACATAAGATGGGATAGGTGAAATATTTTTTCACTATTTACTTATTATCATTCTACTGAGTACCGCATTAGATGTTTGCCATAATCCAATGAATACACGGTACATGTTTTTAAATATTCTCATATCACTAAATCATATGTAGTTAATCAACACATGTTATCACCTTAAATTATGCCTTAACTATGGTAAATTAGTATGATCCGGTGTAAACAGTGGACACGGATAAATTTTTTCCGCCTATCAGATATCCATCCATAAGTGAGTGAAAATTAATGAAAAAGTAAAATTCAAATTTCAACAAAGAGGATGATAATGATGATTTATTTTCGGCTGTCCATTTTTCAATTCATAGTTACTTATTAAAAAGAGGAGGAAAAATATGGTTCCAGATTATGTGTATACATATTTGAAGGAATAATCAAGTTGATACCACTTTTGGTTTGTCACATAACGTGTTATTCCATTAAAATGGGGTTTTTATTTTATTTTAGATGATTGTCAAGTCTACGTGACACAATTAAGATCCAATGGATTTCACAATACATGTGTCTCATCATTCATGGAACAAAAAAGGCAATTTGAAAGGAATTTTATTTTTATGTACAAGCAATCTTGCTAAAGATAAGTTGATGTGTCTCTCTGTCGAAAATTGTAAGATTGTTGCGACTCTTTTGGGCAAGTTTTTGAAGCATCTATAAAATATCTTTGTCTACGAGAGACTAATTAAGGATTAAGAGTAACCTGCTTTTATTGATACTAATCTCTATGTTCGTGCTTTGCACAAATATATCTTGCGTCAAATATTATGAAATGCGTATTTTAGATTAATAAATTTTCAGCTTATATATATTCTAAAAAAAATAATTATCAAGTATTTCAATTTTATTCAATACGAAATAATTTTCTTTCAAAAATTATATAATTCTTAAAGTCATATTTAAAAATCGATCAATATTATCAAATCAACATTTCACAAGTTTTTTTTCTACAAATGCGCAATGCTTTTAAACGTGAAATGGAAATGGTAAAAAATGTCTCTAACGTATTGAAAATGGTTTAAATTTGCTCTCCTCCACCTATTGGACCCCTATTGCGCTTAACATTAGTTTTTAGGTTAAAATTGCCCCTCCTCCACCTATTGGGCACCCAATTGCCTTTACGGTTTAAAATGTCCCTCCTTTTAATAGGATTTTAAAGATTAAATACTTTATGTTACACCTCGGCAATTTCATGTCGTTGCGTCGTGAATAGACTAACGTCAGTTAAGTCGGACACGAGACCTTCACGACTACAAGAGGGTGATTGGCAGCCTTCATGTATATACGATAAGATTTTTAAGTCATAGGACTTGGTGAAACTAGGTTCGTCAAAGGAAGTGGAGTATAAGTTATGTTTGGGGAGGATTTCATGGGTGTCGAACTAACGAATATTTAGTAAGGTCTTGAGCATGAGTTATAATGTCCATTAGTTCGTTAAGGATGTGTTACACAAGTACCAAGAAGGTTCCATAAGGATTCGAGATCAAACGAAGCGATGAGAGCAAATCCGGAAAAGTATGGATTATACGGCCATACATACGGACCGTATAATTTGTATGGCCATATGTCTGTCCGTAGAACCCCTCCAGAAAGGGGTAAGTTTCTGGAAGAAACATACGGTCCAATATACAGACCGTATAAATTATACGGTCTCGTATAGTGGACCGTATATTTCGTCGGTTCGAATTTTATTTTTATATATGTATGATCCCTTTTTTTTTTTCCTCACTTCTCATCTCTCCAACACCCTTTAAACCTCTAGAACTTTCTCCATATCACACTAACACATATTCAAGAGAGAAATCAAGGATCAAACATCAAAAGTTGGTAGAATCAAGAGTGTGAATGCTTCCTAAGGGTTGATAGAAGTTGAGAATCTCTTTGGTATTGAAGTGGAGTTCTTCTCAAGTGGAGTATTCTCATCCAAAGATCATCTCTACATAATCAAAGGTGAGCTTTACGATTATTTCATGTTAATGATGGTGTTGGGTAGTTGAAGAACTTAAATTAGAAACAAGTATGGAATATGAGCTTAAGTATGCAAATAATGGTATGTTGGTTTGAAAGGTAGTTGAGTTATGATTCATGGTATAATATGAGTATAATCTTGTCATGAATGGTACTAATGATGTTGAGGAAGTATTATGTGAATGATAAGCATGATGTTGTATTATAGTTGTGGTTATGGAGGATCTTGGGGGTGAATTTGGAAATTGAATAACATCTAGCCAAGGGAATTTATGTGTTATGATATTATGGGCGTTGCTATGATGTTTGGGAGCTGTTTTATTATTTGAGGGAAAGTTGTTGAAACAAACGAAATGCTTTGCCCAATTTTCGTTAGCCTTATTCGCTTTAGTTCGGCTTAAGTATACCTTCAACAATCTAACCTTCGTACGAACCCCTTTGTATGTAGAATTGTAAGCTGAAAGGAGAGCTCTTAGTCGACATCGTTAAGGAGATACAAAAGTATGTAAGGCTATCCCCTTTCCTTCAAAGGCATGACTTTTGTTTCATAATTTCTTCCCTATACTTCCATGACCTTCTTACATCCCTAAAGATGAAGTTTGAAGAACTTTGAGAACTTCTTACGAGATACGTTCCATAACGATAAAGATGACAATGATGACTTCATGATGCATATTTCTATGCTTATGGTTTCATTGATACTATTCTTCCTTGTTGTCTCACCTCAAAATACTAGTTCCTTCAAGGTGAGACTTAACGGTGAGGATGACGCCATAATGTAATCGGAGGTTCACGACCTTACGTCACTCCGATAAAGCGCACTTTTATTTGGGCTTTCATGCATGCTACGTATATTATATGTGTATATGATATGTATATGTATATAGGGGACATGGGGAAAGGTGAGGCGCTATAGACGTATAGCCACCTGATCAGCTGGTATCTTATGATATCATCCCGGACGCGGGATATATGGGTAATGGATCGGGCCGTTCGTTCCGCGGTAATATATTGATATATGATGATATATGGATCGGGCTGCACGTTCCGCAGCAATACATGATATGGTGATATTTTTACGAGCTTGCATGCATGACTCCGCCTTAAGAGGCAAGCAGTCACCGGTTATCTTCTTATCTTTATTTTATCTTCCTGTTCCCTTGTTATTTTATGATGCATGCCTTACATACTCAGTACATTGCTCGTACTGACTTCCCTTTTCTTCTTGGATGTTGTGTTCATGCCCACGTACAGTAGACAGACAGAGACGACCCGGCTTCCTAGGGAGCCGGACCCGGGCCGTACGCAGCATTTCCATACTCCGGAGGTGCGGTTTACGATATATCCTTTTGTGTTCATACTTGGATGTGGTGGGGTCTGTCCGTCTTCATGACTTCGAGTTTCGGTTCGAGGCTCGTAGATACTCATGTGTGGGTAGTGGATGTTATGTGACCCTCATTGTATATTCTGTATATTATTCTTCTGCTGCCGCGAGGGCTTATGTGTATATATATATATGTGTACATGTTTTATGGAGTTTATATGTGTACAGGTTAAGACGATAGTAGTATGATGTGTGGTGCTCGGTAGTCAGCTCCGGGTGCCCTCATGGCCCACTAGGCGGGTCGTGACACTTTAGTTTAATGACACTTTTTATTTTTACTATGAAACACAAGAGGTAAAAGGTAAACTAACACCTAAACCCTATTAACGTACGGTCTATGTTGGAATTCAAATTTTACACTCTTAAGAGTCTTCAATTAATTAGGTTAGGATTGAAATTGAGAAACAATTTTTGTTTCAAACTCTATTTTACCCGTGATAAGTTTGTTTACCAAAATAGCCAATAAAAATATAATAGATTTAGACTAAAAGGGTACTTAAATCGATCAATATTTTACAGATATTTTTGTCGTTCAACATTGTTATTCGTCTCTGGTCTCTTAGAACAATGTGCTGCAAAATTTTGCTCTCCGGTATTACATTTCTATATCATTCAATTTATTTGGTGATATTATGATATCACCATACCCAATAAGATGATTAGAAGGAAAAAGTAATATTAATAAATGAACAATAATGCCAACAAATTAAATTAGAAGTAGTTGCATTCCTATGTTGTCTTGATCTCAATCCTTATATTTAAGTTTTTATCGAAACAAAACATGTCATGTTAAATATTAACAGGAAACAAAAAACAAAAAGCATGTCAGTAATTAATATAGCTAGGGATTTTTTTTTATTAGTCTTATTTTGCTTGAACTTGCTAATTCTTAAAATTCAAAGAAATATTTATTTTGGTTAACAATAGTTGCGTGATAATGATAAGTAGGATCCTTGTCTCCTACTAACTCAAATTTAGAAGGGAAAAAAAGGGAATAGAAAGTACGTTGGTTTTAGGATTTTTATTTTTCAGTTGAATTTGAAGTCCTAGATTGTAGGGAAAAAATTAATATTACAATTCTATTCAACATGAAATTATGTTTTAGCGAAAATTTCAACTTAAAAGGGTAAAAAAGTCGTTCAATATTTGAAGAATATTTTGGTCAACCAACATTTATATTCATGCTTTTACAATAATATAGATTAATCTAGAATCAACTATTCTTAGATTTATTTTTTTATTCCTAGCTAGAGAAATTAAACTATTCTCGAACAGTAAAAGCTATAAGATTGATGACCCTATTCCCTCCTATTCACTCCTTGACCTTTTCTCATCCTCATCGTAGGGAGAGCTAGCTTTAGAAGAAGTAGCAGCGGAAGATTTAATTAATCGAAATTCAGGATTTTATAACAAAGTTTAAGTAAATATACAATAATAATTGGGTTCACATTCAAATATTTATAAAGATTTAGTAATTTAACAAAAACTATTGAGTTCCCGTGAACATAAATGTTACACTATAGATCTGCATCTACCTGTGGTCAAATACTCACTTACGTTAACCTATTTACGACTAAAATAGGTTTAAAACAAGTTGTCAAAATTTCAGAAACTTAGGCTGTGTTTGGTATGGAGGATAACTAGAAAATAAGTCATTTTTAGCAACCAAACAATAAAAATCTTTTCTATTTAAAGGGGAAAAACTGCGTTCTTAGCTTAAGTTTTTCTCCGATAATTCATTAATTAAATTAACTCCTAAAATTTAGAGAGTGTTGGTTAGTAAGACAAAGTTACTGATAATATTTTTTGAGTAATATTTTCCGTCATTCCAAACACACCCTAAAATGGAACAAAAGTGACATTTATTAGACTTTCTAATCAAGCAGAGTTTGATTAACCATTTTAACTAGTTTGTCTGAAAATGTTCTGAACTTCTTGAAAGAGAACTGATAGGTTAGACTTCCATGCACTTTAGTGTAAAAAATATTTAAGTAATTAAATTATTTAAAAGATAATTGTAGGTAATTTTTTTTGTAGATTAATTGGTAAGCTAAAATAAATTATAAATAATCTATTATAACTTATTAAATTACATTACTAACATAAGTAGGCGTTTGGCCATAGATACCAAAAATAAATTCACTTTTTTTGGAACTTTTGAAGTTGGAGTTGGAGTTGTATTTGGCCATAGTTTTTGAAATTGTAGTTTTTGGTGAAATGTAGTTGTAAAAAGTGATTTTTTTTTAAAAAACTAGTTTTTTGAGTTTTTGGTATTCCCGAATACAACTTCAAGTTGTATTCGGAATATTTATGGCCAAACGCCCAAAAGTGAAAAAAGTGAAAAAAATTCCGGAAAAAAGTGAATAATTTTTATGGCCAAACGACACCTAAAAAAAATACAATATTATCAGTGCATATTAACTTAAATCTAAAAGATAAATCTGCATTATTGAGGGACAAATGCACACGTAAAAGCTTACACTAAAATGTTCCTTTTCTTTACCAAAAGAATGCTAGGTTAAAACCCAAAAAGTAAAAAAGTGGAAAAGAGTAAAAAAGGAACAAAGCCACAAAACTCACTTACTTTTCCTCTTTTTTTTTTTTTTTCCTTCCTCATCTTTTTTCTTCCTTTTCATCTTACCCCATGTCCAGAGAAGAATCAAACCACCCCACCTCACTACCCCCTAGTGTCCCCCAAGTACCCTCAAGTGTCATTTTCTCACATATACTTCACATAAAAGAAACAAGACATTCACTTCATACACCTTCTCATTTTTCTTCTTCTTCCTCTTCCTTTCTCTCTCAATCTCAAATCCCAACAACTTCTTCAATTCCCCTTTCATTTGATCATCATCATCGTCAAACCCCATTTCAAGAAAATCCCAAAATTTTCCTCTCTAGCTAAAACTCTATACGTATCCCCCTTTTCATCTCAAAATTAATTCAAATCTTCCTCAAACAAGCTACTAGTCCTTATTATAACTACCTACTTACAAACACAAGAAACAACAAGGAAGGAAAGAGAGAAAAGGGAGAGCTATAACTAGAAAGATGAGTTGTTCGTAATAATCCTGTCTTATTTTCTAGGTTACTAATTCTGTTCGTCGTGCTTATTTCTTTTTCCTTTTGAATAAACATGGAGTTATTCCCAGCACAACCAGATTTATCCTTACAAATTAGCCCTCCAAATACCAAACCCTCATCATCATCATCTTGGAAGAGTTCTACAAGTAAGAATACTACTCAAGAAGAGAATATAGATTTGGGTTTTTGGAAAAGAGCTTTGGAATCAAGAAACCCCCATATTACTAATACAAACACTTCTTGTTTTGAGCTATCTTTATCATCAAATATTCCAAGACCTAGTAGTACTACTCATCATCAAGAACCTAATTACTCTTCTAGCCAATATTTCCAAAACACTTATAACACAAATTTCATTAATAACCCTATACATCAAAACCAAGTTATGAGCCCTCATCATGATCTTGGTTTTTATAGACCTATAAGAGAAGTTCCACTTTACAATAATCAAAACCCTCTTCTTCCATCTGATAATACTACTACTACAACTACATTACCTATACCATCTTCTCCTAGTTCTTTTAATAATAATTTTAACATTAACCCTATCTCTTCATCAAATAGCCACTATCAGTCCCATCATCATCATCATCATCAACAACAAAGTGGGCTAATGAGATCAAGATTCTTTTCAAGATTTCCAGTTAAAAGGAGTATGAGAGCTCCAAGAATGAGGTGGACAAGTACCCTCCATGCTCGTTTTGTTCATGCTGTTGAACTCTTGGGTGGACATGAAAGTAGGCTACTTGCTTAATTTTTTTTATCTATGCTTTTATTCATTACTAATTGAAGGTTTATGCTAATTTGGGTCTGATAACTTGAAAAATTAAGTGTATGATTTGATATGACCGGTTAAGTTGTAGTAGTAGTGTAAAAACTCTTTGTACTGTCTGTGTATGTAAGTTAACTTCTTAAATGAAAAGGGGTTTAACTCATGCACCGATAACGTTAAACAATTCTATACTATAGTGTATTTTAATTTAATACGTTGTGGAAGGTACATGCCTGACTTATTTCTTATATTACTAATCTCATTTTTTACCGGCGGTTAATTCCATGTAGTTATTTTTAGGTATATGTTCAGTGTATAAGGGTTATTGAGAAAATCTTGATATTATGAGCTTAATTAACAATGTTCCACTGTTTTTGGGGAATGTAGGAGCAACACCTAAGTCAGTTCTTGAGCTCATGGATGTGAAAGATCTCACTTTGGCTCATGTTAAATCCCATTTACAGGTAATTCTTTTAGAAAGTCCACTAATTTTTCTTATAATATAAAAGGGCTATGTTTTGGAATTTCAAAATGTGTTCACTAGTAAAATTATCTTTTTGGAGTCTTCACAAAAGACTATGGTTTCTTTAGTACAACTACTTTGGACAATAGCCTATATCATCAGAAAGGATGTAAAATTTCACAGACATTTCAAATTCCAATGCCTCTTTTTTATACATATTTTTCTTCTTCTTTTTTTTTTGTTTTGTTTTGTTTTGTTTTGTTTTTTTTTTTTTTTTTGTTTCTCTCAAATCCTCAAGACTTCTTTTTCTACTAGTAGATCTGATGGTTCTGCAAGCCTATTATATAATGCAGCTTTTTTCTTGGGAGAATGAACCATATATTCATTCATGTAGGAGTAGCAGTAACAGTAACAGTACTTGTACTAGTAGTAGTAGTAAAAAAAAGAAGAAGAAAGACACAGTTCAATAAAAGGAGAGAGAGAGAGAGAGACAGAGACAGAGAAAGTCTCATTCTTAATGATTCAGCAATAATAACATCAGGATTAATATTAACAGAACTAAAAAAATATAAGAGTTGTTTCTTTCAAGGGATAAGGGATTATAATTCGAGATTGAAGTAGAGAGAAAAGTCATTATGCCCTGTGTAGGGGGAGGGACCAAGCTAGAGTCTCGAGTAATAGTTTTTGTTCAAATTTTGTATTGTCTTAAACTTTTATTGAACTGTACAAATTATTACTAATTTACAACTCAATAACTTATAAATATTACAATTCAGAACCCATAAGCTTTAAGTTCCGGCTCTGCTTTTAAGATGGGAGCTAGCTAATTCAAACAAGTTTAAGACTCATTAATGATTAATCTTATACACATTGATTATAAAAGTGAAATTTGTAAACCTCCTTATTGAATCAAAGAATATGAAATTTGTAGGTAAACTAACCAAAGAATATTTATAGGTAAATTAAACCTCTTTGTGAAATTTGTAATTTTGAAGATAATAAATTTGTAATCTTACTTTCACAGTTTCACTGTAACCGACATTTAGAGCAGGAATGGTAGGGCTATTAGAAAGAAAGTACAAATAAGTATCATGTCTTTGGTGAAGTACTTATAATACACTTGTTTGCTGAATTAATTACACCAGTCACAATAATTATCATGTCTTTAGTGAAGTACTTATAATCCACTTGATTGTTGAATTAATTACATCATTCACAATAATTAAGCACCTGTTTACAGGCATTTATGATATATATATAATTAAGCGTCTGCATGGGGATCATGAATTAAACATACATGAATGCACATGATGATATGGGGCAGAAGTAAAAAGGTTGTGATCATTTTCTATCAAGCTACCATTTCCTAGTACAAGGAATAGCCTATTGTGTAGTCTCAATTTTTTCCTCCACTTTTTCTGGATAAGTTTTAAAAATATGTACTCCAATTAATTAACTATGGCTAAATAATTAAAGTATACGTGCAAATATAGTTATGGATGTATTGATCTGATGTAAACAATTGGTACAAGTAAATTTTATTGTACTGTATCCAGAAGCAAAGTCAAAATCTTCATAAAATAAAGTGAGCTAGCATAGACTCAAGTGTTAGTTAACGAACCCGGTAACTTGGGTCTAAATCCTATATTTGTCTTGAAACAATTATTGAGTATGTATAAATTATTAATTTAGAACCCAATAACTTAAACGAATTAGAACGCCGAACCCACAAGCTTCGAATCCTGTTTGCATAGGGGATCCAACTTTTAGCAATAGGCTAAATCACACTTCTCTTTCAAGACAAGGGCATTCAACCCTTGAATTTAGCATACACTTTATTATGTTTTTGCCAGTAATATAAATGCATAAATAAGTAACTTTTTTAGGAAGGGATATCATTTGAATCCCCTTGCTTCCGACGATTTTTGGCGTTAATTACAAAATAAAAGAAAAGAGTATGTGGTTACATACCGACAATTTAATAAACTTGTTGTAGAATGGTTATTTGTCGTACTTTTCAAATAACTGGTTCAACTTATTAATGATAGTTAATCGTAAAAATATCTTTCGCGGATCTAATAGTGTAAAAAATCTTTGCAGATGTATCGGACAGTGAAAACAACTGATAAATCAGCAGCAGGAGGAGCTTCTTCAGGTACAAAATACATTCTAATTCGTGTATAAATGATTGTTCATTACAGGCAGGGGCGGATCTAGGGCCCGCCGAGGGCGTTCACCCGAACACCCTCGGGAAAAAATTATACCATATATATAAGATTTTTTTTTATTTTTATTTTTTATGTACATATATTGATTTTGAACATCCTAAAAAATAAGAGAAGAGGTTGGTTCAGTGGTTTAGGTTGTTCAAAATTCACCCTGAGGTTCCAAGTTCAAATCTCAGTCAGTAAATTAAATATTATGTACAATATGAGTACTACTAGTACTTCTAAATATTTTTATTCATGAAAAAAAGTTGAACAAATGTCCTTTTCTTTCTTGTGAACATGTTTAGGCCAATCGGAGGTGTTTGATAATGTGTCATCTGGGGATAATTCTGATGAATTAGTGCTTGATGTTCAAAATTCAAAGATGTCTGATTTATCAGTTCAACAAGGAAGGCAAAATATGTATCATCAAGAGAAAGATTATGGTGGTCTTTGGAGTAACTCGTCAAGGTAAACATTTATGTGATATGCAACTCAATTATTATGGATCAACGAAGTCCATTTATGCTTAAAAATTGAAATACATAGAGCTAGTGAGAGGATTAATAGCCTGTTTGGCCTAGTTTTTGAAAAGTTTAAAGTTCTTATTTTAGGGGTTGAGGTGTTTGGCCAAGCTAATTTTAATGCAAAAGTAAGTGTTGTTGAGTAGTAGCATAAGCTGTTTTCTGAAACTGAAAAAAGAATGTATAGTTTTTTTTTCTCGGAAGCACTTTTCGAATCTTGACCAGACACAAATTGTTGCTTTAATATTGGCAGAAGTATTTTTCAAATTAATTAGCCAAGCAAAAATTAATCCTCTCCGAAACTAATACTTCATTGTTTTATGCTGTAATGATAGAAAATTCAGAACCTTACATATCATGTGTTATCTGAAAAACATTGAACACCGTCCCAAGTAACACATTAGAAAGAATTAATGTTCACTAGGCTGCTTATAACTACTTGTACATAAAATAAAAAATTTAAGTTATAAACATAGTCGGTGTAAGAAATTTATATATCATCAAGTAAAAATTTGTGATGACGCAATGTATGGTGAAGAGGGTTATATAAAGAAATTTTTTATGTGTAATTTGTTTTGAGTCTTTCTATAAATTTTTTTGGCTCCGCTACTACTACTTATAACACTTTTGAAACTAGACCCCCTACTAGGAAGCTTAGTATCAAAGCTAACACTAGCTACTAAGTAAATGGTCCCCATATGTAAAATCCTCTTTTGGTGCCAAAGGGAAAGGGCTAGGGCCATGGGTGCAACTTTTATAATTTCATCAAAAGGGGATATCATAAGAAGATTGAAAGACATGAAAAAGAAAAAAGGAAGCTGAGTACTATAAAAATATGACATAGTAGTACTAAAAGATAGTAGCTTTCTGTTTTCTCAGTCTCTTTTATTTTTCTTTCTTCTGCATGCATGCATGACCTCCACTGATTGATAGAAAAATTATTCTCTTGGATTGAATTGATATTTGTGATTCTGTAGCAGAGAAAGTTGGCAGATGCATGGGAAACTAAGAGATCATCCAGGAAACATACCTTCTTTAGAGGTACTATATTACTCTAAATTACAAGTTGCTCTGTGCATTTACCATTATGTTCTTAAAGATGCTACTTCCTGCATATATATGCAATGAGGATAGTTTGCTACTTTGCTTACAATACTGAGAACCCGTTTGGATTGGCTTATAAGTTGGTCAAACCAGCAAGATAAGCCATTTTTAACTTATTTGGGTGTTTGGTAAAATAGAAAACAACTTCAATTAAGTTAAAAAGTGCTTAAAATAAGCCAAAACCAAGAAGTTGCTCAACCCCAACTTATTTTTTTTGACAAACAACTTTATACTTTTATCCCTTATATTTTCTGTTAATTCCAATACTACCCTTACTTCTATAAACCCTTTAAGCAGTTTTATCCAAACACGTAACTGCTTATTTGTAAAATAACTTTCAGCACTTAATAAGTACTTTAAGCACTAATGTATAAAAATCACTTTTTTTCAGCTAATCCAAATGGGCTCCAAGTAGAATTGTAGAATACTCCCTCTGTCCCAATGTGATGTGTCTTTCCTTTTATTAATTATATATAATAATACATTTTTATATTTAGTACTCTTTCCGTCTTAATTTACACAAGACTTTTCAATTGTCGACAAGGTAAACTATATATATAGATAATGTGAAAATTCGATACGCTGTCAATTGTATATTATTTCAATTCTTTTTCATTTATTTGATGAACTTGCTGAGTTGACAGAAAAGATCATGCTTATGAAAGTTTTTTGGTCGAACAAACTATCTTATTAACAACCCAAACACCAGAGTCTCTTTATGAAACTGTACACTACAAAAACGGAAAACAGAAATTAGCCATGAAATCGTCGCTAGTTTGTTTCTGAATAGCCTATAGCAAACATGACTTTTTGATAATTCGTCGCCAATCCATCCTTTGATAGGATTAGCAACAAATTTTTGTTGTCTAACGACAGAGAAGTTGTCCAACGCTCATTCTTGTCTTTGTTGTAATAATACATGTATTGCCTCTAATACATGGATAGGGTAGAATTTTAAAGTTCTTGAATGGCAGTACATACAACATGCAGTATTTTGCTTCATCATTGTTACATATACTCCTCAATCTGTCCTTTTGATTCCTTTATTCACACACACTTCTCTTATTTCTACTTATATTCTTCCTTAGTAGTAATTCATTTTTTTTCTTCCAAAAAAAAAACAGATAGACATGGAAGTAAAATGCACAAGCTATGAGGGAATATCAACAGAAGTGAGCTCATCAAGCATAACACAAGCAAGTCCAACGAAGCCTAATTTGGACTTCACTTTGGGAAGGCCTAATATTTCATAGTACTAAGAAAAGCAAAAAATAGAAAAATATTAATTAAAGTCTCTGCATGGACAAAAAAGTACTACTCATTTTGAAATCATTATTAAAAAGAAAGGAAAAAAGGGAGAGAGAATCAGGTACCCACTGAGGGAAAAATCAGATAAAAAGAAAGAAAAAGAAAAGGGAAAAGAAAGGAAAGGAAAAAAGTGAGGTAAAAAAAGACAAGGAGACAAGAAAGACAGAAAGCAAGAAAAAAAGAGAAGGGAGGGAAAAACTGCATTTTCCATTTTTTTTCTTTTTCCCTTACAATATTCTTGTGATGATCTCCAAATTAAACAGTACATTAAATTGTTCCTTTTGTTTTCCTGCAAAATTGGAAGGAAAAAAAAGAAAGCATTTGAAGTCTAATTTATTTTAGTATTGTTATAGTAGTAAGAGATTAGTCAGTATAAAGAGAAAGTTATATTTTTCTTTTCCTTGGTACTTGTATGAGGCATTTATATTTAACAAGAAAATATACTACCTCCAATTCATATTATCTGTCTTCTAATATTATTTTTGCACACCTATTAAGAAAGACATTTGACAGTCTTAATATTAAAATATTTGAACAAGAATTTATATTCTATATTCTGCCATTAAAAATAATTATATGTTGTCGGTATATATAACTTAAATCCTTTGTTTAAACTGACTTTCTTATCTCTTTCTTAAACGTTATACTTAATTAACACTCCACTAATTGATGTACATAGTAAGAAATTTTTGGAGGAATGACTATTTATTCCTAGACATAATCACATGCTTTACACTTTCCCAACAAAGGAATTGGAAAGAAAGGAAAGGAAAAGATAGGAGGAATTATTGGTAAAGGAGCTAAAAGAATGTAGACATAGGAAATGAAAAAATAACAAGAAGAAAAAGACAAGAAAAGAATTAAAGGATGTTATAAGTAGTAGTCCTTTTTATGCTCATTACGTGAGCGTGTCTTTTTCTTCTTTATTCTTTATCAATATCTTGTTTCCTTTACTTTAATATAAATTTTTACTTTAGTTTTCACAAAGTTACTTTCCAAAATATTCTCACAGTACTTCTCCTGAATTTTAACAAGATTTCTCAAAAAATCTTCGATTTCCATATATTTGTTGCCCTAACTAAACAATGTAAGCCTGAAGAATGAGTCAAATAGTCAAATTACATGAAATTCCCCTTTAAAAAACCCAAAGTACTTGTTTATTTATTTATTTTTTATTTTCCACATGAAGTTTTAAAAAATTATTATTACCCTTATTTTCCCCTTAAAAAAAGGGAATCGTGTAATTAAGCTATGGTCAAAATCAACAATTTTTCTGATCCCTCCCCAATCATTCATAAAAAGAACTCATAAAAAAAAAAAAGCAAATTTTCCAAGTAATTTCTTATGGTCAGGTGACTAAAGTTTCTGATTTCTTTTATTCCTTTTCTTGATGTAGTGTTTCTTTGTAATTCTTCGACTATTATTTTTAATATATATCCTTCCACTGTTAATTATATAGTACTATGCAAGTCAAGCTAACTTATTAAATTATGTCGCTAGCCAAAATGGTGCTACGTAAAACGGAACCGAGCGATTTTTTTTTTCTCTTCAAAAAAATTGTTTACCCTAGTTTGATATTTTAATCAATAGCAATTGCCTGATTGTTTTTTTTTTTTTTGTATTTCTCTCTAAAAATTACTTTTTTTTTTTTTTTTTTGCGCACGCATTAATTGTTCTTGTAGACACTAATGCGGTAAAGGACTTGGCCTTTGGATAAGAAATTGCTTTTAGATAGGGGCGGATTTAGCATCTTGCGTGTGGGATCACGAGAACTCAGTAATTTTTGTTCAAATCTTAATATATGTATTAGAATATTAATTTAATAACTATGAATATTTGACTGTGAATTCGATTATTATCGTATATTAACTTGAAATCGTTATAGAAATTAAACCGGTAAACTTTGAAAAAACGTACTTGTACAGTATAATTCACTTTAATTATTATTTCCTTGATATCTATAGTAAAAATTAGGTGATAAAGCATTTAATGGATGGGTATAGAAAGCGACTTAAGAGAAGAAAAAGTAAAGGTAGGGGTTACAACTTACAACATTTAGGAATATGAAATAAATCTTCTTTTATTCCATGTGATGTTAGGATTGCACAAAAGCTCCAAATATATACCCCACCTAAAGCTATCTTGACCTTAAGAAGGAAAGTTATTGATGATTGATCATAACTCAATTATTGGAGATCTTTTTATTTTTATTTTTTTATATATATAATCTTAAACCAATTATTTGAGCTATTAGTTATTAATGTTACATTCATTTGATACTTTGGACAAGAAATGATTAGGACACAATTTTTTTGACAGTAATACAAATATAGGCATTTCATATTAATTATAGTATGAGTTTAACCCTTAAATTAAATAGCGGACGATATAACAGAAGGACTAGCATGTCACTATTATAATCTCTAAGGGTAAGAATTTGTTTGCACTCATGTTTAAATTAATTATCGAATGCAAAACAGATTTCTTGCATAGACGCATTTATCACTTAATTATGATTAATTGAATATTTTACTTTAATAGTACTCCATCATCCGTCCATGTTTACTTGTCCATGCTTGACTTGACACATCCCTTAAAAGAAATAAATAAACTGATAATTTTACTATATCTGTCTAAGTTATTATAAGTCATCTAAATGTTGAAATCGAATTGGAAATAATTAGTAGTTAATAATAAGGGTAAAATAGATATAAAATGGTAAATTATCTATTGATTTTTCAAACTGGCCAAGTAAAAATTATGGACATCTATTTTAGTATATATATAGTGGACAAGTAAAACTGGACGGAGTGAATACTAAAAATTACTCCCTCCGTTCACTTTTACTTGTCCAATTTGGACTTTTCACTCTGTTTAAGAAATAATAAATGAAGTGCATAATTTACCAATGTCCCATATTAATTGGTGCATATTTTTCTTGGATTTCAAAATTGATTTGAAGTGAATAATTAATACTATGGGTAAAACAGGAAAAAATAAATTGTCTTATCTTGATATGCTAAAAGTGACAAGTAAAAGTGAAAATTTATTTTTAAAATATTGGATAAGAAAAAGTGAACGGAGAGAGTATATTTTTAATTTACTCACTCGATGAGAACAAATATTTACTGAAGTTTAAGTAACTTATATGGCCAGCGAAAATTGAGGCTCTGTATTCGGGGAGTTGGGATTTGGGAAGGAAACCTTCGTTAATTTGTTAAGAGAGAATGAAGTTCAAAGTTCAAAATTTTAACCCTAATCTTCTGACAACGCATATAATGGACACGTGTACAAAGTTCATGCTGGCCTAGTTTGGATATTTTTGGACATAAATAGTTTGGACAAATAATAACTCCTTTTATTGTTATTTCTTCCGTTCACTTTTATTTGTTCGCTATTCTAAAAATAAATTTTTATTTTTACTTGTCTATTTTCGCATATCAAGAGAAAAATAATATGTTTTTCCTGTTTTACCCTTAGCATTAATTACTCATTTCAAATCATTTTTCAAATACAATACAATTATACACCAATTAATATGCGTATTATGATAAAATATACACTTCATTTATTATTTCTTAAGGTGTGTGCAAAGTCCATAATGGACAAGTAAAAGTGAACGGAGGGAGTACGAAGCAATAAGAAAGCTCTTGAGGTAGTTAAGACGTTCATAAAAGAACATTAAACTTGAGATGCATAAGGGTGTTTTTCAGATATCAGGTTCAAAATTTTAAGTTCAGGAAGTACGGATTTTAACCCTTTTTTGTTTCTAGATTCTAAATAAATTAATGGAAAATTACACCCTATGTTAACTAGGTAACAAAGCTACCAAAATTGACCCACTTTTTAAAATCTTACAAAAAAAATAACCCACTCTCCTCCTCCTCCTCCTCCCTCTCTCGCGCGCGCTCTCTCTGCCGCGACTCACTGGAAAAATCCACTCAGATTTGGTGGTGGTGAGCGAGGTGGTGTGGCTGGTGGCTTTCACCGGAGCTCCGACGTGATATCGTTGGTGGTGTTCCTTCGTTGGTGGCGTGATAATCGGAAAATCCACTCAAAGCTGCTGCTGCTCCATCGTTGGTGGTGTTGGAGTTAGTTTTCTGTATAATATTGTATAAGAGGTGTGTAGACACTCGTAGACACACCTCTTATACACTATTATACATTTTTATACACCTATATACATAATGTATCTGTCTTGTATAAAAGTGCAATTCTTATTCAAAAACAGTCCAAATCTATGTTTATACCCACTTATACACTATTGTATAATTGTGTATAAATGTGTATAAGTGCGTATTCTGATGTATAATATTGTATAATTATATCTTTAGTGTATATACCTATACATTGTACACTTTCATACACCTATGTACATAATGTACTTGTCTTTTGTATATAAGTGTATAACATTGTATAAAAGTGTTTTTGGGCTATATTTTTGCAATGTAAGTTTTGGACTATATTTTTACAATGTAAGTCAGTGAATTATACATTTATGAAATTTCCCCATAAATTATTCATATATAATTAAATGAGTTTTTTAGCACAAATATAAAATCTGGTTCAAAATTATTGAATTTTACCGAACGCAAAACTCCAACCCTATATCCACCTTTGCATAGACCGATGGCTAGATAAATGTCAAAATATTTTCGTGGTAGATTTGATAGGCATTTGTATCCGCTTGTGCGTGCGATCCGATCGACTATTCTACTATCATCATTTTGAAGATTTTTTATTCAAAAGAATGACTAATTAACTTATTCATAATCTTATAGATCTTGTACCGCTTCATTAATTTGCTCTATTATAATTTTTTTTTAATCAATTGCACCTTTGTTTCTTTAATTTAAATTGCCAGAAGGAATGGCTCAATAATTAATATATAATATATTTAAATTGCTCTATTAATACTTGCTCCACCCCCACCCCCACTCCCGGCCACATCTTTTTTTTTTTTTTTTTTTTTTACCTGATGTCCGGTAATCGCATTGGGATCCGACTAAATCCGAATCGTTCGTTGCAGGGACCATTTACCTCTGATTAAGGGTGGAGGAACACCGAACCATCCCACCACAATCCATGATTCATGTTGCTTTTAGATACCCGTCTCTAGTTTTACCTCCTTAGTAAACGCAATTGTATGATTCCCAAGGAACTGAGTTGATCACTGATGACCTTTCTAATAAACACGCTGTGGACAGTGGTCACAAAGACTGTCTAAAAGCATGTTTAAGTATAGGTAAGGCATTGACTGACACACAGAGATAGAGAGGAGTAATTAAAGTGTATATATGCAGTATAAGGTACGTATATTGCAGCAGAAGAAGGTGATACTAATTAAAGTAGTTGCGTGCAGGATGCAAGAATGTCAAATCATTTAAGCATCATTACAGTATCATTCATTTACTCTTTCATTTATTCTTGGTCTACGATGTGTAGATAGTAGAGTAGTGTCTTGGTTGTTGACCTTCTTATTGTAGTTTCCCTGTCTTATCTCTAAAATTACAGGTGGCTCGGAGCTCGAGTATATATATCTTATATATATAAAAAAAAACATAATGTTTATAAATACGACATGATATTTGTCTGATATATGACTCGATATTAAGTTTATCAAAGAAATGTAGATTTTGAAAACTTGTGATTTAAATGTTGACATAACATTTGTATGGCTATAAGAATTTTGAAACTTCTTATCTTAGATACGTGTCATAACATTTTTTGTCGCTACAAAAAGTGCTCATTAGGGGTAGAATGTGAAGTATGAAATTAATTGTTTCCAAATATAGCAACGTGTCACACACTCAAGATATGGCCTAGTAGTCAATAAAATGGGTTGAGAAACATAAGTTTCAGGTTCAAACCCCAGAAGGCAAAATACACAAGATGATTTCTTTGCACGTAATCTGGTGGACACGATGGTATAAAAAAAGTATGAATAAAAAATGTTATTTTTTAAATAGATTAATAAGGAAATAATGCCAAGCAAATAGGAACAGGAGGAATACAAAATAGTAAGAGAAATAAATTCTCTCAATAGAATCTAAATCCAAGCACCCAAATAGGAAGAAAAGAGAACTAAATAATTGTAAAGTGAAAAAAAGAAAAAAGAAAAAAAGAACAAACTTAATTTTTTTTTCTAGTTTGAACACATAATTAATCTCAATATATTGATAGTATTAAAGAAATATATTACTAATCACTTAAAAGACAATTACAGATTATAATATCTTAGATAAAATAGTTTTGTTAGCATGATAAAGTTACCCCATTAAAAAAGTTGCTTAGCTTGATCCATGAAGTGAGACTAATGAGCAATCATAACAAACAATTAATTAGTAGTACTCCCTTCTTATACTTTTACTTGTCCACTATGGACTTTGCACACTCCTTTAGCAATAATAAATTAAGTGTATATTTTACCATAATACCCATATTAATTGGTGTATAGTTGAATTAGATTTGAAAAAATGATTTGGAATGAGTAATTAATACTAAGGGTAAACAGGAAAAACAGATTATTTTTATCTTGATATGCGAAAATGGACAAGTATGAAAATCTATTTTTAAAATAGTGGACAAATAAAAGTAAACGGAACTATTACTAGATAACTAGTACTGCACCATGTTTCCAAGTTGCTTTTATAATTAGGTACTGATTAATTGATTGTGCTTCGAGAAAATAAATCTTTGTGAATCTAAGATCAAACACGGTTAATTGGATTGTCCAAGTCTTGTCAAGTAAATTCTGTCTCCTATGTTGTTATCAGTGCAAATAATTTAAGTTGACAAATTTGACGCCTTTATTCCTTCACAAAAAGTGATTAATTATGAACACATTTTTGACTTCGACGTTCATTGATCAATAATTGCTTCCTAAATCCTAACCTTTAATTAATGGGTGGTTATGAATGTTATTTTTATAAATTTAACCTGTATCTCTCAATTAATAGGCAATTATAGTATATGAACTAGAAAAAAATGAATCGTTTTTCCTTTTCAAATCCATAATATGTAAGTTTGAGATGAAAAATGGATAATTTTGAAATGACAGATGAGGGAAAATGGTTTGATTTCATATATGGTTACTCAACCTTCACTTTATTGCAATAAAGTTATCAAGTTTCTTATACTAAAAAATCACTGAACTTTATCTAATTATCTCAAGAGTTATTAAATTATTTTTGTAACTAAAAATTACTCAAATTTATCTGATTTTAGGTTATGATTGCTAATAATTGATTGGAAGTGGTGGAAATGGACTAATGGGTTGTGAAGATAAATTGGTTGAGAGACGGTAAAATAGGGTACCATGGTTGATGATGAAATAAACGGTGGTGGCGTGATTAAAGTGGAAGAAGAAATATTCACTAAAATGAGTAAATTCTTTGTGTAATCCATTACGGTGGAGGATAAAATTATGGGAAAATGATATAATAATACTACTTAAAACTCTATATTACTAAACATAAGAATATTTTTCCTTATTTATAAAATATAACAACTTAATTACCAAACATATCATATTTAAAAAAAATTAAAAGCCACCCTTTCCTTCCTTTCCCCCATTCTCTGTTTCATCCAAAACTGAGCCACCCCACCCTTCTCCCTATTCTCTGTATCCTCCGAGAACTGACTGAAGAGAAATCTTACCAGCTTGCGGTGTAGCATGTCTGGAAAGTCCTCTCTCTCAATAGCCAAACAAATATTTTCAACCATTTGTTCTTTGAAAACTTTGACTTTTCTTTCTACAGTTAATGGGGTTTGGTCTTATTAATTATACGAGAAGTTAATGCAGTTCCATGATTCTGAACCACCGCCCCACCCTTCTCCCCTTCTCCGACTTCTTCTTTGGTGAGTTCAGAACACACTCCGGTGACAGATCTAAACAAACACGATTTGAAAAGGCATAGATCTGGAAAAATGCAGATCTAGAAAAAATACTAAGAGAATGAAGTCATTCTTCAAAGTTAGCAACAATATACCAAATCATATATAGGAAATGCAGATCTCAAAGACCGAAAACGACTCCAAACATCACAAAAACAATCAACCTACTCGAAATTTCCTAAATTTATTTTTTAAGTTATATAAGTTGTTTTAGTTGTATTAAATTTATATGAATATTGTATCAAAGTTGAATATAATATTGTTGTAGTTGTATTAAATTTCCTAAAACCGAACATGAGCTTTATACCACATGTATACAATTATATACAAATTTCATAATCACTTTTAGACAGTTTTTATATAAAAAATCATGACCGGAATTCTAAGCCTTGAGTCATACACATTTCATACATGACAAATGTGAGCGAAATTCTAAACCCTAAGCGATATACATATTTCATACGGTTTTCATATACAAAATAATGAGTGAAATTTTCTAAGTCTTGAGCAAGAAATACACATTTCATACCGTTTTCATGCATAGATTATTGAGTGAAATTTTTTGTAAGAAATCTATTGTTATGTTCTGTAAACTAAAAAGTATCGTCATATTTCGTAAATATACCTTATTCTTATGTATATATATGTCATTCTCCCTAAAATTATACCTTTGGTAAATCACAACGACATAGCAAAGGTAGACCATTGCAAACTACAAGGACAATCTAAACTTTTTCTTTATATAATAATGGTTCATCAAAGGACAATTTCAAACCAAAATATAATTAACCACGAAGCTATGTTGAACCCAACTTCTAACGGATGATAAATCTTTTCATAAAGTGTAAAGATAAATTTGAACTTTTTTTTCTAGTAATTTAAATCTAAAATACAATTGTATAAGTCATATATGAGTAGTTAAGAAAGAGAAAGCCCGCCTTGAATTCTCAAGCAGAAGGTCGCTTTTTAGACGAAGCCAATAAAGAACGGCCCGAGGCCTCAAAATTTTTGGGCCCCCATTTTTCACTATTATAGATTTATAAATTAATTTTTAAAAATTATATATATATATATATATATATATATATATATATATATATATATATATATATATATATATATATATATATAATGTGAAGTATATATGCTTATAATTGTAACTTTTTATATATGTGTTTTGCATAGTTGAGTAGGGACAAGAAGTTGGAAACAAGTTGAAAGTTACTTGGCCTAACTTGAAAGCCGACAAAGACGACAGAAAATTCTGGAATTATGAGTGGAGAAAATATGAACTTTGTTCAAGTGCGGCTCTCCCACTTAGTGCTTACTTCGACGCGGTGGTAGCAGTAAATGACAAGATGATTGCAGCAAACAAAACAATAATCTACGTGATTACTTGTTTGGACACAACACCGCGATGTTAATTTCATAAGCAGCAAGTACTGATCCAAGAAGATGTGGGCAGGCCAGGTTCAACATTATAATTCCAACTGAGTAATTTCTAATCTTAATTAAGGTCCTGAATTAGTGGTTGGTCATACGTGCGTCTGGAGGCACGTGCGATGCACAAGATGCACGTGTGGCGCACGAGATGCACGCGTGACGCACACAGAAGCTAGTTTTATTGAATATACTTGAGACCTCTTATTAAGATGGCTTTAGGCAGATAATTCCATTGAGTCAAGCCTTTCACGCCGCGTAAAAAAAGACAAAGAACGAAAAGATTGAAAAAATCAGTCGTTCACAATCACTGATAAAGCATTTCTCGAAAAGTTAAGGATTAGTAATCCTTTTTAGAAATCGAATGGATTCGATCTAGTCATCCCATCAACTACTCGTCGATAAAAAAAAAAAGAGTAAATTCGGCTATTCCTCTTATCCCAACAACAAAGAATCTTGTATAAAAAACATCTATGTAAGCACGATTATATGACTAATCATAGATGCAGAGGCGGACCCAGGATTTTAAGACGACGGGGGCACCATCAAAGAAAGATGCACGTTAGTTGAAGCATCGACTTCGAATCCTGAGTCCGTCTCTAATCACAATTTTCTGCAACATCGCATCATTTGAAAATTTTGTTAAACACCCATAGAACCGATGTAAAAAATATATAAATGAAATGGCATAATTGTTTAGAACTTGCTTGCTAGCCTGGTTATACACATTAGGTTCCTTGTTCAAAACCTGCCATCAACACGTTTTGTTCTTTTTTTTTTTTTTTAAACTGTATCTTAAAAAAAAATTGGTAGGTTGGACTCAAACTTGGGTTGCGCGCTTATGCACAAGGAGCTAAGGGGCATGCTTACCAACTCACCCACTTCAATAGATATTTTTTAGGGGTCCTCTTAAAATATATGGTAGTTTTCAAGATATATACACATATATACAGAGTTTTTCTCAAAGTTAAGGGGGACACGTGTCCCCCCACCCCACCATGTAGGTCCGCCCCTGCATAGATACCATTAAGAATTTTGTCCCACAGAATTCTTTTAGGGCCCTTTTTAACAATAAGAAAGGATAGAGATAAAACTGTCAGTAATACTCCGCCTATCCCAAAAATATTGTCTTAGTTTGACTTGGCACAGAGTTTAAAAAATAAAGGAAGACTTTTGAAATGCGTGGTCCAAAACAAGCCTTAGATATTTGTGTGGCAAGAATTATCTCATAAAGTTAAATTGTTTCTAAATATAAAAATATGTCAACCTTTTTAAGACAAACTAATAAGGAAAGTAAAACAATCTTTTTTTGGATGGAGGGATAGTAACAGAACAGCACTAGTAATAAGTATGGTCTCTATCACAGCCAGCTCCTCATAATACTTTGATAATAAATTAATTAGAACCCCATACCCAAATCAATGTAGAAGTAAGATACTCCACACGAATGTGTGCCAATTTATACATATACAGACAATAAATATACGTGTATATTCTTATACTGTACATTTTGTTTATGTCTAGCTCATTCGGTATCCAGAATTCAAGATTTGAAATTTATTAGTTCTAAATTCTAAACTTTTTCATTATTGGGATGTTAATTAATAATTTTACATATGAAATAAAAAAAATTAAAAATAAATATAAAATTTGAATCAAAATTATTGAGTTTTATCGAGTTCTTACGGTCAGTCATACATCCGCCCTTATCGAGTGAACGATCCCTATCTGTCACACCACAATTCATAATGGTCCAATTTTCTGTACATGCAAATGAATAAAAATGAATGAATGTCAGTGACAGTAAAGGGGTAGGAGGGGAGTTAGGTTGGGTGCGTAGGTTTGGTGAAAAGTGGTCAGAGAGATGTCAATCATAAAACAATGAATTGCAAAATCATTGAATGATGTTTGGTCCCTTCTCTTAAATCAATGAGACAGAGTGAGTTAATAGTAAATTCAAAATCCCATTCCTTTTTAGACAAGGACTTTGCATGAATTGTATACATAGCTTGAATTTAATATTCAAAATTTACTGACTATATTCGTGCTAGATGTATAGGTCAATTAAAAGAATAAAACACTCCTATCAAAAGATTTTTTATTTTCCGAATACTAGTAGTCAGTTTCATTTCTACGATGCTTCCAAGGGAAAGTATGGCATAAAATAAAATCAAGGTAACTTGCCTTATTCCCACACTTGATCCCGCTAACGAAAGATATCAAAATTATACATGACCTGATCTTTATCGCAAACACAAACCTTGTGCTAAAGTTGAATACTTGGACTCGAAACTTTAATTAAAGATTTCACAGTTTTTTATTGAGAAAATACATTATTATCTCCCTGAATTTCCACCTTATTTTGAAGAAGTCACTTAAACTTTGTAGGGATCCTATTACACCCCTGAATAACTTTGAACTGGTATAAATATGCCCTTTTCAGGATGATAATTATGTATTAAAGAGGGTAATTATGTATTTTCTCATTTTTTATTTCTAAAGTTTGCGAATTTGATTCTTTATGATTAATAAGGGTAGAGAAAATCATCCCATCATTTGGTACGGCTGAAGGGTACTTAAGACATTGCCTTAGGCCCAATATGCTAAAGGCCCCAAAAATCTCTGGGTCATTGGCACAAATGCATTATTTTGGGCTGGTCTTAATTTTTGTCCCTCCTATTTAATCCTCCGGTCATTTAAGTTAATGATAAGTGGACGAAACTATCCCTCCCATTCCACAGAGCTTAGGTTTCTTCTCCAATTCGTCATTCTCTCCTCCTTCAGATTTCAAATCCAGGAGCTTCAAGTATCAACAATGGTGGATTTCAAAATTTTGCCATCAACTTCAAATTGTTAGATCTGGAGGAAATAATTTAAGCACGTGCGTTTTGTAATATGAAACTATCACCATATTGAGAAGAACTCATTTTGTTTCTTCATTTGGATACAAGAGAACACTTTGAAATCTAGTTGATTTTTGTTGATTGGAGTGATAATGTGGGTGATAAAATATATGTTTGTGCTGTGATTTTTGGTGGTGGAAGAATGAATTTGGTGGTGGTGGGTTATGAAATCCATTGTAGTTGCTATGATATTTGGTGGTGGAAATAGTGGATTTGTTTATCGTGTATAATCTTAAATTTAAGCTATTAATTAATAAGACAAGATTTATTTTCAACTATTTTGCCTCAGGGCATAACTTTTCATTGTATACACTTACAAGTTTTGCCCAATAGGGCAAATTTAGCTTGATTATTATTCAATTTATTTTTTTATATAAAAATTCAACTAGTTTTGTCTCAAGTTCTGCCTTAAGGCATAACTTGACTAACTTTGCAACAAACAATTAGGCCTTAATGCACAACTTGACTAACTTTGAAACATAAAATTAGGCCTTAAGACAGAACTTGACTAACTTTTGGATATAAAATTTTGACTAACTTTGAAACATAAAAGTACGCCTTAAGGTAGAATCTGACTAACTTTGAAACATAAAATTAGGCCTTAATGCAGAACTTGACTAACTTTAGGATATAAACTTTTGTCTAAATTTGGAATATAAAATTAGGCCTTAAGGCGTAACTGGACTAACTTTGGAATCTAAAGTTATGCCTTAAGGTCCAACTTGACCAATTTAGGAATATAAAGTTAGGCCTTAGGTCCTGACGTGACTAACTTTGGAATATACAATTAGGCCTTAAGGCATAACTTGACTAATTAGGCCTTAAGGCAAAACTTGACTAACTTTGGAATCCAAAGTTATGCCTTAAGGCCTAACTTGACTAATTTTGGAATATAAAGTTAGGCCTTAAGTCCTGACTTGACTAACTTTGGAAAATAAAGTTAGGCCTTAAGGCCTGACTTGACTAACTTTGGAAAATAAAGTTAGGCCTTAAGGCCTGACTTGACTAACTTTGGAATATAAAGTTATGTCGTAAGACATGACTTGACTAACTTTGAAATATAAAGTTAGGCCTTAAGACCTGACTTGACTAATTTTGAAATATAAAGTTAGGCCTTAAGGCCTGGCTTGACTAAATTTGTAATATAAAGTGAGGCTTAAGGTGTGACTTGACTAACTTTGAAATCTAAAGTTATGCATTAAGGCCTAACTTGACTGACTTTGGAATATAAATTTAGGCCTGACTTGACTAACTTTGGAATATAAAGTGAGGCCTTAAGGCCTGACTTGACTAACTTTGGAATCCTGACTTAACTAACTTTGAAATATAAAGTTAGGTCTTAAGGTCTAACTTGACTAACTTTGGAATCTAAAGTTATTTCTTAAGGCCTAGCTTGACTAACTTTGGTATATAAAGTTAGGTCTTAAGGTCTAACTTGACTAACTTTGGAATCTAAAGTTATACCTTAAGGCCTAACTTGACTAACTTTGAAATATAAAGCTAGGCGTTAAGTTAAAACTTCCTATTATATACACTTCCAAGTTTTGCCCAATAAGGCAAACTTAGTTTGATGATTGTTCAATTTATTCTTTATATAAAAATTTAACTTGGTTTGCCTCGAGGCAAAACTTCCAATTATATTGTAAAGCCTCGTAAATTTCTATAATAACTTCGGACTAATTTCGAATTTAAGGATGTATTTTCATCAAATCCGAGTCACGCGGTGCCCCACACAAGTGTAACAAAGTCATGAAAATACTTCTGACTAACATTGGTATAGCTTGAAATAAATTATAACTCCATGAGATAAGTGATTGAATGAACCAATGTTTTTAAATTATTTGGCTGATAATTGTTTTTAAGTGATAGAAAAATGATCAATTGGAGTAAACATTTTACCAATGATTAATTGGGAAAATGAGAGAGAAAATTTGGAACTTAATGATTTACTTGGCAGTGACTATGAGAGGAAGAATAAAGGACTAAGAAGAAGATAACATGACAAAAAAGGAAATGGAGATAAGGATATCAATTGGTTGGTCAATGCAATAAACGTTCAATTTATTAAAGGAGCATAAGGTATAAATTGAAAGGATTCAAATCCTAATCGGCTGCAGTTAGTAAAACAAAGCAGTAAGCATTTCATTTGAGCCAAGGTAGGCGTCAAAAATGCAATTGCTGAAAGCCTTTTTAAAGGCAAACACGGTAGAGTCATTTCATTATTTGGAGTTCGTTCTTGGAGGCTATGAAGAGAAGAGAGCTCTTCCACCATTGATATAATAAAACGGAGGATGAAGTTGCAGAGGAAGAGAAGAAAAGGAGTTGAAGAAGAAAGCTACGTTATTTTAGGATGGAAGAGTATTCGCGTCATAAAAGTTTCATTTAATGAAGGCAAGGGCGGAAGTTAAATATTTTAAAAACGATGGGTAAAAATTAAAGACCACCCCTTTTGAAGGCCATTCAGCACACAAACTTGTTATGCTCTTCGTTCCAGTATATAACTTATGTTATGCTATTTGATAAGCATGCAGTTTAAGTAAGAAAAAAATAAAATAAAATTTGTGGTGTAAAGCAAGTCATAGAAATTTGTAAAGTTATAAATCATTTTATAAAGGATAACATCAGAAGTTTAAAATTAAATTATTTCTAAAAAAGGAAGTATGAAAAAAAAAATTAAAACAAACTAGAAAAAGTAAGTACGCAACACATACATTGAGACAGAGTATATTGCAATTTTTATATATAACATATGTAATTATATTAATATGAGATTCAAAATTTTGACTTTTTTTGATTTGGTTGAGATTGTATAGATAAGTGAGTAAAAACTGGGTTTTTTTTTCTCTCTCTCACATTAGTTAGTCTATATACATTCATTTCCTTTTCGTATTTCTAACAATCTCACTTTTAAATTTCAACTCAGTTTCTTTGAATCAACTAGTATCTTCACCTTCCAGTACTAGAGCTGCTGCTTAAAAAATATTACCAGACCAAATATTGGATTAGTTTTTCCAAAATTTTCAACAAATAAAAGATGGTGCTTCTGATATTTTCATATTATGGAACTGCAAAAGAGAATGAGATATTGGGAGGTGCAGGTATCAACTAACTAGCATAAAATTGACTATTCCGATGCCACAACATTTTGAATAAGCAGTGGGGTATAGATCTTGTACAAAGAATTAACACAAATAACTGTTCACTCAATCGCTTAAATTTAAAATAGCCGACAATTATGTAATTTATATAATGTGTATAATCAATATATAATTTATGTATATCGACTAAGAAAAATAAATAGTAAATCCGGCCAGCTATTTATGTAAAAATCTACTTTTGTATTTGGTGAAAGCACATGAAATTCAGATTTGGGCTTTTCATACATCTAATCTAGTAGAGGAAGCAGCCCATTTTTGGGTTTGGACCCAAAGCCGAGTTCAACTAGAATAGATAGAGAACAGTTAAAGACCAGCACCAAAGCCTTCACTGGGGGTGGTCTTTAATTTTTGTCTCTCAAAATGGTGGTCTTTAACTTTTGTCTCTCAGCCAGAATTTGCATGGCCAGATTTACAAAATTCTGCCTTGCGATTTTTTTTTTTTAACCACAACCTCGAGGTATTAAGCGAAGGGCGAAACTTAAAGGCCACCAATTTGAAGGGAAAAAAATTAAGACCACCCCAAATGAAGGACAATCCGCACAAAAAAAAAAAAAAAAAAAAAAAAAATAAAGGAAGCGATGAACTCCCTCTCTAGTAAATTAAACGGGTCATTGGCACCCTATTTTGTAATGGTCTAATTTTTGTTCCTCATAATAAATAATTTTTTTACGGGTTATAAGTTTATATTTTCGCATCATAATATCTCCACAAGTCATGGCTTTTATCCTTAAAAAACTTATGCCCCGATAGATATATATTTTATTTTGAAGGACAAAAAATTAAAGACCAGCCCATTTGAAAATTTCCCTTTAGTAATTAAATTTCCCCCCTGTTTGTTTGTAAAAATTTAATCAAATGGTCAGTTTTTACCAAAGGGCGTATGCAGGATTTTTTGTAACCGGTGTCAATATATATAAAAAAAGAAAAGAATAAATGCTATAAAAATGTTATATTAATAAAACTGCTATTCGAAGTGTGTGAATAAAACATAATTTCTGTAAACTATTGCAACTCTCCTCGACGAGTTTTCATCTTTTGAAATGTATTCATAATAGCTTCGTTAGAGATAGTACTAAATACTTCTTTTTCTATATAAGGCACCAAACAACCACTCAAAAGTTCATCATCCATTCAGTTCGGTAAATCTGTCTTAATCAACTTCATCGCCGAGAAAGCTTCCTCAACTGTAGCAGTAGCAACTGGCAAAAGTAAAGCAATTCATTGGCGCCTTCTTCTCTTAAGTTAGAAGGATTTTGAGATGTTGAACTTGATTTTGGAAGATTGGAAGATACTTTAGAAAAATATCTCTCCATTGAATTTAATCTGATAGGGGAGGAATAAAAAAGTAAACCTAGAGTAGAAAAATTACAAAACACAGCAGCCAGCACGTTGAAGATTAGAAAACCACTTACTTTTTGACGTCAGGGTTTAGCTTTAAGGTGTATTATCGTGTGCAGTTCCTCATTGGACAAGTATTTAATGTCTACTATTTTACCTAAATTGAATCCTAGTCGGACTGGCTTATTTTCTCCTAACCAGATAAGGAATTGAGGTTCGAATCCTGCTATCAACAGTTTTTTTTTTTTTTTTTTAAATGCAATATAAAAAACGTGAAAAAAGGTTGGCATAGTGCACTTGCTGGGGCTCGAACACGGCTTTTTAGATGATTATATATATATATATATATCAAAAAAAAAAATCGACGAAGGACCCCTGGGCATAGGGTGGGTCCGCCCCTGGTTTTTACCCTACTATTTGGCTATATCCTAATGGCCTTCAAAAAAACACAATTTTCTGAGATGCTACAAGGTATTTCGGTGAAACTGCAAAGAACTTCTTGCAAAAAGTGAAACTTAATGTTTGAAACTTTTCGAAACTTCAGACTTTGAAGTGGCTAGGTCAGTGGCGGAGCTAGGAATTTTGTCAAGGGTGTTCGAATTCATATAATCTATATATTAAGGGTGTTCAATATGTAATATATGTCTGTAATGCGTAATAATTTACATGTCTATACGGTATATTTTTTTGGCGAAGGGTATTCCATTGAACACCCTTGCCAGGCTGTGGCTTCGCCATTGGTCTAGGCTAACAAAAAATTTTGAACTTTGGTTATGCTTTAAATAGGGGTTTCAAAGTGGCTATATGTGCTTTCCCTATTTGTCTCATGGAGTATTAAATGGTGGTCACGTTTGCAACGTAGATTTTGATGGTTTGAAATTGCTTTAGCCTGGAAATTAGGTAACTAATTCTAACTCAATGTTTATATGGAATTAATTAAATCATTCTTCTCAACTTTCAATATAATTTATGGGCTTACTCCTACCCAAAAGCTAGAAACAAATAACAAAAAATTGAGTTTAATTGATTGAAGGATTAAGGATTATTTGCATTGTATGATCTCTTTCAAGGTTACTCTTTAATTATGTTACTGTTAGTTCATAAAGCTAAATTTTGCTTCTAAAAGTAGTTGGATGAGCACTTTTTATAGATAAATTTAGCCCAGTGAGCTGGATACATACTTTAAATATTGGTCTCAAAATGGTCATTTGTGCAAATTCCCCAAATGCTAAAAGGGCAATTCACAGGAATGACCCTTATTCGGGGTGGTCTTTAATTTTTTTCCCCTCAAATAGCTGGTCTTTAATTTTTTTCCTTCGCCTAGAATACCTTGAGGTTCTGGGTTCGAACTCCGGTTCACGCATAAATTTTTTTAAAAAAAATCGCAAGGCAAGGCTTTTGAAAAAGTTTGTCTTATGCTGCATAAATTGCCTTAAGGCATAGCTAAAGTTCTGCCGGATCCGGCAGAGGTTGCCTTATAAGGTAGACTTTTAGTTATGCCAAGGCAACCTCTCACGGGAGACAAGATATGTTGTCTTGCGGATCCGCATAGGTTGTCTTATAAGGCGTACTTTTGGTTATGCCTTAAAGCAACCTATGCAGGATCCGGCATAACTTTAATTATGTCCTAAGGCAACATATGCCGCATAAGACAGACTTTTTCTAAAGCCTTGCCTTGCGAATTTTTTTTCTTTTTTCGAGCGGAGGTTCTAACCCAGAACCTCAAGATATTTTCAAAGAACTTTTTGAAGCGAAGGACAAAAATTAAAGACCAAAGAATTTTGAGGGGAAAAAATTAAAGACCACCCCAAAAGAAGGGTAATCCGCGCAAAAAATGAATGTTAAACTCATCTACATTTGGTCGGGCCATATTTCGAACTTGACGTACCGAATGCTGACCAAATGTTGGTTTAGGGATGATTTGGAAAACCTAAAAGTGAGCAATTAGCTTAAAAATCTAGGGAAAAAAAAATATAAAATGCCCATAAAAAAGTAAAATATTTATCCGGTCATGCCCCCTCATAAATTAATTTTGATTCTATCCAATTCGGCCAAAAATATTTACCCGACTACTCTTCCCCCCCCCCAAAACCCAAACCCAAAATTTATTCATATACCATGATATCATGGAGGACCGAGAAATGCTCATTGAAGGACTAAAGCAGTCGTCCATAATGCCATCTCAATAGATGATATATATCATGATGGTATCATGGAGGATTGAGGAATATCTCATTGAAGGACTAAAGTAGTCCTCCATGATACCATCTCAGTATATGTATATACGATGATGGTATCATAGATTTTTTTTTTTTTTTTAGGAAAGTGTGTGTTTTGAATAAATGAACATGACCCTCTATGATATCCTGTCAATATATTATATATACCATATGGTTCCATAGAGGGTTGATGAGTATTTTTGAAGAAACGCAAGAAATCATTTGTGATACTATCATAGTATATAAGAGATAGGCCGATTTCATATTGGTATCATAGCTTTGGGGGTATGAAAGTAAGGGGACATTTTTGGGTAATTATTTTGCCTATAGGGAGCATCCGTGTACCTTTTCCTAAAAGTTTCTTAGGCAAAACTAACACAAAATACAATCTTTTAAAATCATCTAACGCAACAAATTTTTTCATAACTCCAAATTTATACTATAATATTTATAACCTTAGTTTCGAGACTTTAGACAAATTAACGTAATGATCTCACAAGAATATTAGCAAATAATAAATTAAAGTACATTAACAAAGTAAAACATGTAAAACTATATCTTAAATAATTTTAGCACAGAACTTTATAGGCACATATGAGCTCACTAAAGAAGCAAAATATTGGAGGTTTATGGAGAAAAGATATAGTAAGACAAATAAATGTTCCTTTCAATTGTAAAAGAATTTTTTTCTCAAAATTTCTTAAAATTTACCAGAGCGTATAAGGAAATATAATATCTTCCTCTTTCCCAAAATATGTCATGTTTCATTTTTTGAAATATAATTTGACCAATTCTTCAGAGCTAAATTAGCTTATATTAATTCAATATTTAATACTAAGATTTAGATATTCGAAAAAAATACTATAAATTGCAATTTATCAATCAATATAGTGATTTAAGAAAATGGTTAAAATTTATGTGATTTGACTCTCGAGAAGTGAAACGTGACAATTAATTTGGGATGAAAGAATAATAAGGAGCAAAAGAGATTACCAAAAAGTTATATAAATATAGACCATTTACAAAGATCAGTATGAAATGCCTTAAGAAAAATTAATGGTAAAAGTGAGAATTTGTAGGTTAAAAACAATAGCAACAATCACGTATACCAATGAACTATAGTTCCTTTATTATTCCTATTGGTTGTGAGGGCGACAAAACTCATCATCCTCGCTTATATATAGTTCTAATATTATGTTAGGATGACAAAACTGCTCATCCTTGGTTATAGACAGACTAGATGGCCCGAGCCCGCGCAAAGCACGGGCGAATGTTGTTATATAAAAGTGGTCCGACTTGGAGTTTAACTTTAAAAAAAAAAAAGAACCAAGCACATCGAGTTTAAATATTACTCATAACATAATATGCTATATTGTGGAACAAAAGTTATATTATTACATTGCCAAGCTTGCTAGAAAGAGAAAAGTTGTGAAATTCTTGATGTTCTTGGTGTAAGCGGTACAACTGATTCAACCAGCTTGTTGCTCGGGGCTGTGGAAAAGAGAAGAGAAACTTGTACAGTATCCTGATAAACCTGCAAATTGTAATGCAATTTTTAAGGTATACCATCAATCTTTGAGAGAGTTGGAATAAAAGTTCAAAATCATGCAGCAGTATGAGGATTCTATTAGCAAACTATAAAAGTGCCCAAATTAAAAAGTTGAAACAAACGTGTAAAGAAATACAGACAGAGCTGAAAGATAATAGGAATAATTGGTTGCACAGTATCCCGACAAACCTGCAAAGTATTACATAAGTCTAAATCATGATAGGAAACTGAAACTTAACACATTAAGTTGGAAATGTTTTACATGTGAAAGACTAGAAGAATGAAAAGAGAAATGTAGAGATTAGAGGAAAGTGAGGGTAAAACACCAACCCTTGCAAAGCAAAACAGAGGTAAGCACAATATTATCGAACTAAGGGAAGCTCCCTGCAAATTTTCAAGAAATAGAAGCAGCAAAGCAACATACATATTATGTAAAAGAGATCTGATTTCGAGAAGATAATTCCCTATTTGTTTTAATTGTTTAGTAGGAGTTAAATAAAATTAATGTAGTATGCCTCATATTATGTACATTCAATAGTGGAACAAAGTTATAGTACTACATTGTAAATGTAACTGGACTGTAGCAGCGATTGTTGGCAGCACGTGATTCATCTAGGTATTACTTGAAAAAGGAGGACCAAGCATGCGAAATTACAAGTCACAACTAATACATTCATTTTGTGAAGCCAAAAATAAGATTATTCTTAATTTGCTCTAATAAACTTTAAATTTTATTCTTTAAAGTGATTTCTTTAAATACATGCTAGATATCAAATTTTATATTCCATCCTTACAAACATTGAAGTATACCTTCATGCCAAAATCTATACTGATCGTATATCTAAAATTAGGTAACCAGAAAATCTCGGACTCAACTAAATAGAAAGCATTGCATCTTTAATAGACAAGTAGATGAATGTGTACTTTTACTTGAAGTAACATTATATGCTGACTTGAGCTTTAAAAGGGAAGAGACACTCTTTTGGTCTGACTTTGATCTGCATCAGAGATAAGGATGATGTTGCAGTAGAAAACTTGGTGGCAAACAAAAGAGCTAAGTCTATAATTTTTTTGTGTGTAATATAAGGAAGAAGCAGAAAAGAAACATATCATTACACCAACCGTGCCTGTGATGAGCATCGGGTTTTCCCCAACATCGTTGTACATATAAGATCTAATATTGGAATTTCATGGTGGTTCTAATTGTGTTGTAACATTATCCAAAGAAAAGGAAATATCATGCTAGAAAGACAAAAACAGTGAGATTGTCAATGTTCATGTAGGTAGTCCAACTTATGCATGAGATATGCTACAATTGGGTGAAATCTGGACTTTAACAACTGTTGGCAACACATATCTTAGCTGGGTCTCCACCAAAAAAAGAAAGGCAAGAATTAGAATTGAGAATGTTGAAAGTGCAATCAAATTTGAAGTATCACTTCAGTTAAAGTTTGATGCTAGAAGTCTCTACTGAATTAGAAAAATACCAAAAGTAATGAGAAGCAAAACTTTTTTTCACTTTGCCCACACACTGTAATGCCAGCTAAAATAAACACCAGTTTAATATCACTATGTCTGCTGGAAAAAAAATCTCTAGCAAATCATAATACCTAGGGCAAAATACCCAACAGCTAAGGAGGCACATAAAAGATTTGAGGAAAAGTAAGTATACCATAAGAAAGTTGAGCCAAGAATTCGTTTTAAAAAAATGCTAAGCAATTGACCAGAACAGGTACCCCGAAAGGATTTGGACACACAACATACTGATTAAAGCCTTTGGTGTGATGTGCCCTCCTGAGATTTCCTAGTTAGTATTCCATGTTTGTTGGTTCTTCATCATACATGGATGGTGCTTCTATCTGTTGTACTTTTGGTTTCACATAATATTTAGCAAAAGGCCATAAGATACCGCAAAAATGCTAAAGTGATAAGAGATATGATATACAAATGTGCTTACAGTCACCTTCTATATCCACTCGACAGAGGTGATTGCCACTTCCTTTGCTATTGCTTCCACAGTGTTTGACACTTTCTCAAATTGCCTTTTGTTTCTCTCCATCCATATTGCATGCACCCCTTCAGTATAAACCAGCTTCATAGTTTGTGCAGTTAAGCTAAGTAAATTTTAACACATTGTAACAGTAACTATAGAGAAATAAAGCTATACTATTCTTATATGATATTTTTTGGAGATAGAAATCTTATAAAAAAATTATAGTTGAAGCTATCTATTCCAAAATGGAGCAAACAATTAAAACTGGTTAATAAGTCTAGATCAACATCTTCAAAAACCAAATAATCATCACGACAATCAAAATATAGTTGACCATAAATGGTCTTGGAAAACTTGCAGAACCTTAGTTTGCATACTCTCACTTAACATGCCATGTTCATTCAGAAGCGTTGTAACATAAAAGGAGATCTCTCCAAGTAAACAATATTCAGGAATCAATATTGAGGAAAAACATTTTATATCAGCAACAAAGGACGCAAGAATTTTACACCACTTTTAGATAGACGTGTTAGCATCTCTAGATAGAGTAAACCATGATCTAAATAAGTTTCTCATATCAACAAATGTTGGTTCATTAGATTTGTTTTAAGGTAACATTTTAACCATCAACACATTTTTGTCAGGAACTCTCAAGTATACAAAATAAAAAGTAGGATCTCATAGTATAATTCTGGTAATGAAAGGATATAATAGCGAAGAAAGGGACTTTTGCAGCTATCTAGTACCACAAGAAACAAGAGAAGTAGATATCAGTATAAAGAATACAATATTGAAGAGAAGTATTTACTTTTGCAGTTGTATATTATCACAAGAGAAAAAAAAAAAAAAGGATCAAAGTATAAACAACTTATCTCCAGTAGATTTTGTAAAACCCAAAAGAAGAGAAAGCTTAGCTCTTTGAAGCCAATACCACTGTAAGGCCACAAAACTACAAAGCATGTCGAGTGGCATATGAAATGTACAACCAGCTAATAAGATTCCTTCAAATGTAGTCATACCGAAAATGATTTTTCTAAAAAGATAGGAGAGGGTTCAGTAAAGACAGCTCTATTCTCATGCTATACATGTCATGCTTTTAAAGTGCACTTTATAATACCAACAATAAAAGCTACAAAATCATAACTTTAAGTCGTGAAGCAGGAGCAGGCAAAACAAATGCATAATATGGGTAAAAGAAAGAGAAAATCATTTGTTCAAAGTGGAGACTTACATTGGAATTTCATAGAGGACGAATTGACACACGAAATCCCTAAAGAAATGGGGAAGATCGCCCCTCTTTGATCTTAGACAACACAGTTGTTTGAAGCTCCTCTCTTGAACACAATCATTGCTTCAGTTAAAGGCAGAAAGATAGTAATATATGAAAATAAATAAATAGAGTCAAAGAAATAAAAATTCAGAAATAAGAAAGTAGTAAATTGGGCAAAATAAATTAAAAGAAGCAACACCATGGTCCAACCTTTAGAAATGCAAAAATAAGAAAGCAGTAAATTGGGCAAAATAAATTAAGATTAATTGAATAAATGTATTTTTTATTACCTTTGTTTGATGGATGTATATGTTGTTGGAACATCTAGTTGCAAGACAAAAAGTCAAAAGCAAGCTTCAAAAGAGAATTGATTTGCCTACAAAACAACTGTTTAAGAATGAATAAATTTTAGTTGTGGTTGATGTTAAAATTTTGTAAAAAGAAAATTGTGGAACATTTAAGTAATGGAATAGGGTAAATAAGTTTTGATATAAATTACCTTTGTTCCGCAAAACGCAAAAGTGATTGCAAAAAAAGGTTATCCTGCAAATGTGTTTACCACAAAGAATGAAAGAGGGTATAAAGATATAATATAAATATATTCATACAAAGAATAAGAAAGAGAATTTTGTGGTGACCTTTATTTCTTTTTTACTGGAGTTGTTGGCTCCAGTTTTTGTTTTAACCTTGAGCGAGTGACGTCGCTCGGTTGGTACTTTTGTTTCTTCATCAAAGGAAACTAAATGTTTCTTTTTCCTTTTGTTGCCTTCTTCAATGTCAGTTTTTGGTGATTCAGAGAGAGAATGCACCATTTTTCCTTTTTCAGTGCAAAACAAAATGTACAATTTTCCAGATGTTGCTTGAGAACTGCGGGAGAATGATTTTTTCACTTGAATTATGTAAAAGTTCTGATTTAGCTTGCTTTGAATATTCTGCATTGGTAGCAACTCATCCTGGGGACAAATATATTTTAGCCTTTTGTTTGATCAATTGAAAAGTGAGATTGTGTAAATTATTCAGTTAGAATACTCACCTCATTTGAAGCAAGGTCGTAAATCTCATCTATGGTAAGGAATAATAATTTTTCTGCTTCTTTGTCCATAATTATCCCAATTATTGATCCGGAGGCATCTTGGAGATTTACATCAAATCTGCACCTGCAAGTGTATATGTGCAAAAGATAATATTTTTTTTTTATAGGAATAGAAGGATTGTGGTAAACATTGTGTTTGAACGTATGTGTAAACTTAGAGATAAAAGTACCTGGGAATTAATATATTTTGTTGCTTACAAGTCATACAAAAACTTTCTTTTATTAAACTTCTCACTTCTTGTTTGCAGTTGGGACATAGTAAAACATAACAACTTTTGAGTTTATTTGGAAGTGATACTTTTGCCTCAATGGAGACGGAATGCCCCTGCATTAAAAGGAAATGAGACTATTTATTATAAGGATAAGTACAGGCAGAAATTATGAATTATGTAAATAGAAATTATACTGACGTCCTATTGTGATTGAACATTTGCAATTGGGACTATTTGTTCATCTACTGAAACGTCGATAAGAGATCTATTCGTATGTTTCTCGTACTGGCGAAAGAAGCAAGCATTTCTCTGTTTTCTGCGACCCTATTCAAGGAAAAAATTAAAAAACTTTAGGATAATAATAATTAGGAAGAATCAAGCACAATATAGGCTGGAGTAATGCGGTACCATGTGTGCAATTGTAGGCATTGGGAATAAGGGGGATCAATTTGTATTGTGGTGTTAAATCTTGTTGTCAACGATGTACCTACATTAATTACATGATCTTTTATTTAACAAAGTACAAAGTAATATATCTATATTAATTGCAATAATATTTTTTTATTTATGAAATACAAACTTACGTTCCTAATTTAGCTTACCATTGTACTTGGATACCCCAATACGCCTGGCAAAGATACTAGGACGTCTTTGGAATTGGTCAAGGAGTTTCCTGCCTTCGTCCTCAATATGTCGTATATTTTTAAGGTGAAAGCTTGTTTGCTGGTTACATTAAAAAAGGTAAATATGTCGTATATTTTTAATTGTAAAACAATAAGGATTTTGAAAAATTTACGAATGCACTTACTCAGTATCGATGAGAATGAGTTCTTGCAATCTTTTCTGCACTTTTGCAACAAACCTTGGCGGGAAGCAGCGGACAACAATTGCGAGTATATCTATTGGCAAAACAATTTGTATTTAATAAATGAATGTGTCAAAAGTTAAACTGAAAAGAAGTAATATAACCATACTAAATTCTACGTCCTTAAGCTGCTCTTTGGTAGATTGGGAGGCCTGATTGTTGATGTCTTCAAATGATGTAAGATTCAGCTTTGTGGGCGGTGGCAATTCATCCTCATCTGGACTATCTTTTTCAATTGGATCAACTATGGTTTTTTTGTCAATAATCCACTCAAATGTATGCAAGGGTCTTTCATATCTCAACTTTTGGTACTTGTATGCGTGCGCCCGTTATCAAAAAGGTGTGGAATAGCTTGAATATATCTTGATAAGAGGAGATTTCATCACCGTAAACAATAGCTTTTATTTGGTCTTCCTGTGAATGATTCATAAGGAAATAACGAAACAGATATACATAGGCAATGTAAGCAATTGATTTGAAAATATTATACATACATAGACATAAATAATTGATTTTGCTAGAAAAAGGAAGTACCTGTTCATCTTGAAAGATCATGTTCAAATATTTTATCTTTCGGTGAGAACCTTCTCCTGGTTTGCATAAATCCACAACTTGCACTTTACAGGTCCAGTCTGGTATTTCAGGAGTGATTGCATATTTACCAAGTCGCTGTGTCATTTTACATCCCCTGAAAAATAATTAAAGTGAGGTAAACAATGGAATAGTATGATAAAGGAAGTAAGGCTGATGAAAAATGTAAATGCAAGTAATAACTTACATATGTTATATGAATAGTTAGTAGCTTTTTGAAAATCCTAAGAGAATGCTTTATGGTCCCATGTGAGGCTATGCATCTTAAAAAAGGGGGTGGATTCATATTTAAATCCAAAGGCGGTGGAAACTTTTTTATTACCTGGTGTCTTTATTGCATAGTGAGAGCTATCCCAATAAAATTCATAAGACTGAAGTTTTCACCCCTACTCTTTCCTCCATCTTATGTTTAACAACATTTCATCCAAAAGTCTAGTCTCGTTTGAGGCAAAAATTAAGAAAAAAATTCCCCGAGAGCTTTCGATTATGTAAAGAGGAGCACATCTCTCTGTCTTCTTCTTCTTCTTCTTCTTCTTATTTTCCTTACCATTTTCAACATATGCGGGTTTAAAGTTTCACATTTATGTTTATACACCGCCGAGACGCTTCATGGCGCTTCACCGGAACTCTTTCATTTTCCCTTAATGCACCCGCGTGAGCGAGTGCATGTTATAGGTAAAAGCAACTTCCTATGGCTCCTTCAACATGCTAAACAATCTTCTCGCTTAAAACTGAACTCACACTCTAATCCATGTGGCATCTCAATCAAAGATCCTCTTTATCTCCATGAACATTTCAAGTTTAGTTGCAACTGCAGGATCTTTAATTTAGGCACTACATAAAACCCAGACGTGCTCAAACTTTTATAAAAGTTTGCATACCTTTTCCTCAACATTCTGAACTCTCTTGGTATCAAGAAACAGAAAATCCAATTCACATTAATGTTTGATATCTATCATGTGGAACATCAAATTCTCAAATTTCCAAATCAGAAACTATCTAGCTACAACAACCTCTATACATTTTTCCAAAGCTTACCAGGAAATGATCTACTTTCAAGTTTGCTTATAATCTCATACCACAAAGCATCAAAGTTGTGTTTAAATGATCTTTTTAATATCTAAAGTCTAATAGAAACTCAATCATAGCTAAACGAGCATACATAACTTTTGGAAGATTTTATCTCTATAATGCCATCTCTCAGAGCTAATCAAGGGGCGTATTCCTATAAATAATAACTGCATAAATCGATCAAACAAAAGAAACCCGTGTCATGAGTAATTTCGTTCAATTAGAAGATATAACAAAAAATTACACTATATTGATTTTGTCAAACACCAATACAATGAACTTTTATTTGACTGTGAATTTCCGGACCATATCTAAGAATATAATACTTTTTAAACATCAACTTCATAGAAATTCTTACATAACCTTTGAATAGAAAAATTTGTATTCATAAAATCAATGAAATGTGGGTCTCACAAATGGAAACTAAGATTATAATATTTTGACCCTTACTCCAAACTCGAATCACTTTTTGGAACTTAGAAAGTCATCAAATTTACGAAACTACAACTATGCTTCAGTTCCAAAACTAAATTAAGGAAAAGGAAGTGTAGCTTACACGGAATGTTGACTTAACTATTAGAGCATAAACAGCTAGATGTTCACTCCTTCAAGTAGAAACAAAGTTAAATGAAATTCTCCCTATTTTCTCGAACATCAAGTACCCCCCCCCCCCCCCCTTTGTCCAATTTTGGCTTTAACAGTTACACTTTCAAGACATAATTATAAGTACAAAAAGAGAGTTTGCTCCATTACGTAAGTTCTCTCTAACATAAGATCAGGGAGCTAATAGATTCTAAAAGATGATCACTAATTTTAAGTATGTTTCATATGTATTCTGTATTAATCTGCTATTGAAGACAGAGGATAACCGTGCTCTCCAAAAAAAAAAAAAAACCGCCTAACATCGCTCAACGGCACAAATCATGCAGGAGACAATAAAGTAAGACAATCCATTTATCCCAAGGAACAGGGCAGAAATTACCTTTCCATGGAAAATTCCAAATTCTCTGAAGGTTAAACTGCCATGACAAATCCTTTCTAGGGATGTATGATGGAACATGAGAAGCGAGTTTAGCCTTGGTAAATGCTTTGAAATGCTTGGCACAAATACTCGCAAGGAAACATTCATATTTCCCATGTATCACTGCTCTACAAAACCACCTTGTCATTTAACCCATAGAGATTTTATGAGATCGAAGAGCTTTCAGTTGGTTTATTGAAATAGACTGGTAATGTTTCCAGGAATATTCTATTGGACTCTACATGAATCAACCATATGTTAATAAAAATCAAGAAAATCAATTGGCAAATACTTCTATAAAGTTTCTTGGAAAGCATGAAAATAGCCACCACACAGATACTGTCTGATTCCTCAAACCTAGGATAAGATTAACAAAAGCTCCATACCTCATTGTTTTAAGTGCAATTGTGACGGAATGTACATGAAGCATCCCAACCTGCACATATTAAGCTTTGAAAATAGAACTACTTATTAATTAATGGGTGGAATTTTTACCCAAAAATGCTCTTTTGTGATAGATTCTACTGAAGTAGTTAAATTTGTGCGTCTAATCAATCATTAAACTTGTCATATCGTCATCCCACACAAATCCTCAATTCACCCTAACTGCAACCAATACATTTACTTTTCAAAGAACTTGTCAACAGAGAAAACTAAAGAGGAAAAGACAGAGAGACTTGTACACGTCATAACACTTGTAAATTGCCTTCTATTATTTTGGCTACTTCACTAAATGAGTTTCTCCAACATTGCAACTTCTCCAAATTGTCTTTCGAAATATCCTCATCTTTGGCAACAGATAAATTTCACTCTGCTTAAGAACAACTGAATTTATGAACAAGAAGCAATAAATGTGTCTCAAAACTATGACAACAACCCCTAATCAAATCAATATTACAAGGTAAAAGTACCTTATGAATGTCTAGAATTATATATAAATTAATCAAACGATGTATGGTAGCTCATAGTAAGTAATTTATGTAATAAAAAGCTAGCATACATAAACTTGTTTGTAAAGAAGAAGAATTTGACCAAAAAGCTAGGCGGCCTAACATGATGGAAATAAATTATCGATTTAATATAATTGGTATGAATTTTTCTTTCTTTTATTCGGTTAGTGAGCAACTGAAGTTACTGTGTCATAAATTTATCCTCTTTCCTCTTCTTTCTACTCTAGTGAGAAGCTGGAAAAGATTAGCAGGATTGGTTATGTCAACAACTTAGCCTTCCTACCCTTTGAAATTAAATACTGCGGTACTAAAATAAGCGTAACTATAATTTGCACACACAAGATCTAAATCCGTTATAATCTATAACTATATTTGACTGTTAGTCTATCATGTTAACCATTACTATGGTTTGTCATGTTCTCTTTGAGCTTCATATCTCCTCAGAATTTCAAAGGTACAAACAAAATTTTAAAAGTAACTGAGCTTACCAACAGCGTTAAGTGCTCAACTTACCATATAAAAAATGCACACCTGGGAAGTCCAATAAAAATCAACTATGAGGACATGATTTTGAGAAACTCATGAATCCAGAAAATACAGACAAATCAATGGAATAACTCTAGTTCAAAGGCAATTCTAATCAATTCACAAAAATGAAAAGAATTTCACCTCAACTTTAATCCAAAATAAGGGGGGGAAAATCCAAACTTCTCGTCTCATGGTGATAAAAAATATGTGAATAGCTCTACCAAACACGCGTAGCGACATGCCTCTATGAAGTTCTTTGTGAAACCTCAAAGAACTGACCCTCCTATATACATCTCTCTTCATAAATATTGAACACCTAAGATGAGCTTTCTTTGGTACACCCCTGTCCAAAACTATTCTTATCCTCAAGAAATTGCAAATTCTCTTTTCAATTATTCAACTTAGTAGATCTGGAATAGAAATATGCACAATCTTTCCGACTAAAAACAAAGTTAGAGAAAATTTTGAAATTAGGAATCCAATGAGTGAATACATTGCTTAAGTAGAACGGGTGATTGTTACCTTGCCAAAAAATATCTAGTTCAAGCTTTAACAATAAAAGATTAAGACTCCATTGTTGTTTAAAACCTATTAAAATATAAAATATTGGTAAAGGTAGGAATGAAGCCTTTTTTAATTGATGCATTAATTTCATTCAAAGACAGATTTGGCAATGAAAGTAAAAACAATCAAAAGAAAAAAGTAGCAATCGACTCACCACGACGTTCACTCCGGCTCGCATTATCAACAACAAATTACTACTCTGGTCAATAATAGCAAAATCTGCACTACGAAACACAACATAAAATTAGAGGGGAAGTCTTAACTTCTAGTACTATTTATTTAAAACCCTAGCTAACACATGAAAGTTAGAGAAGTCAGACCCTAAAATTTTATTTTAAATAAGACCGAAACACATGCATGATTGAGAAAGCAGAGGAAAAACACAAATTAAACAAAAAAGTAGCAAGAGAAAATCAAAGACCCAAAAGTCAGCACATAAAATAATCTAAAAGATAAATGAAAACATTTGAAAGAAGGAAAATAGAAAGAATGACAACTTACCTGAAAGAGAGAGTGAAGCAGAATGGAGAGAGAGGCAGCGAGAAATTAGAGAAAAGCAAATGTGATAGTTAAGAAATGAGAAATAAGGCACTAAAGTGGAAAAAGAAAAGGATCTGTCTAGAAAAGGATTTGTCTAGAAGGAGAAAAAAGTTGGACAATATAAAATTACCGTAATACCCTTCGTCGTACCATGAGCCTTCACTTATTAATAATCTAAATACAATATTATGTGGAAATCACATAAATTCACAATTCTAAAATCTTTATTGAACTGTACATTAGATGATTTATGTTTTATAATCTAGAAAATTCTTACATGTGGTATCAGAGCATTAAAGCAATAAATCCTAACCAAGCTCTGATACCACATATAATTTTAGTTTTTATTTAGTTTGTGTTTACATTTTGCTATATCATTTTTATTATAAAACATGTTATCAAAAGGAGTGCATCTATAGGAAAGGGTATGAGTTCATGTGAACTTATGCTCTTATACCTAGACTTGTGTAGACACGTAATTTTTAACCCTCCCCCAGAGTTTCACCTTATTGTATCTAAATATTTCTTTTAATGTTAATTTCTGATGTGTTGATTTTATTCTATTTTTATTTAGTAGGTTTATTTTGCGAGAATCAAAAAGAAAAAATATTTACTATTTTTAGAGTATAAGTCAGGTGTTTCAAAAGAATAAAAAATTTACAAAAAATATGTTTTTAAGGATTTATTTTCGTTAGCTAATTACTTTCTTGTAAATAGTATATTTTTCTATCTAGGAATAGTTATTTTTTTTTGTATTTAAGTAAAAGGTAAATGAAAAAATATATGACAAAAAGGGAGATATTTTTCCAAGGAAGGGAATCTTTTCTGTTAGACATATACACATCACACAAAAAGACAAGAAAGAAAAACAGATTTTTAAAAAAAGGGAGAGGGGACACGTGACAAAATTGGAGAGGTATTATTTTGGGGTGGTCCCCATAATCATTTTTGATACAAAGAAGAATACACATCAAATGAGAAGGGGGGGATTTATTATTTTTAGATAGGGAAATAGGTGGGGGCCCACAAATAAAGAAAAATAAAAAAAGGGACCACATGGACACGCACAAGGGGGGTAACAAAAAGGGGGTCATTCATTTCTTGGGGAAGGGACCAACATACAGATATAGAGATAGAGAATAGAGAGAATAGAAAATAATAGAAGAAGGCACAGATATAGAAATATAGAGAGAGAAAGTGACGAACAGATCCAAAAATAGAGAAAATATATCCACCATCATCATCTTCTTCCTAAAATCACCACCACCAACCGTCGCCACCCCACCGAAAAATCCCCATTAAACCACCAGTCCTTCACCCATCTCCACCATCGCCATCCTTCAACCACCCTTCACCGAATCACCTTATCTCCACCATTCGAACCACCCAAAAATCACCATAATGACTGATAGGTTGGGGTTTCTGTCACGCCCCAAAACCCACCTAGGCGTGACCGGCATCCGACGTCATGAACAACATCGGAAGAACCTAACAATACAATAATAACACTTGAACCCGCCAGGTTCAACATTCGCCTCCAACAGTTTATAAAATAAAGGTAAACGAATCACGCATATAAGAATTAAACCAGCGAAAGTCTTTAGTTATCTATGCTTGTCAAACATAACAACGTGCCCAAGAGTTAATCAATAACTCAATAACTACCCACAAATGAATACTAGGGAGCTTCTAAGATCAAGGATTAACGATCGACTCGTCGGGACGCGGCCGGACAACTAATGTAACAAATAAGTAAATCAACGGGGTGTCCCACGAACGAATGTGTGGGCTCACCAAATTATCCGCAACAAGAAGTCCTTCCTAAGCACCCAGGTATCACGAACACCTCGCTTTCTTTCTCCGTTACATAACATACCATCAAAAACAACGATGGTATGCTGAGTACTTCGTACTCGGTGAGTGCCTCGGGGACAATGAATAATACGAAAATAAAGTAAAATAATATATGAAGAAATCGATCTTGAAAATCATATGAAATCAACGTAAGGGCGATTATTCGGTTTATGTATCTCAATAATAAGTATCAAAACCCACTTATAAAGCCTCTTGTTAAGTTACAACTTCAAATATGCCCTTTTTAATCAATTAAGATAGTCATCAACAATTCCATAAGAGAATAAGAATGTCACACATGCCAATACAAGCCCAAGAATCAAGCATATCACGCATAGCGCACCACACCGGAACATATAATTCTCGGTGGCTATCCTTCATCCCGAATAGCTAGGCATAAATCACACTAGACTATGTAGTACGCAGTGGCTATCCTTCCTCCCGAATAGCTAGGCATACATCACACCCCAGGTAGCGAACCCAGCGGTGGACACTCTTCCTCCCGAATGGCTAGGCAATGACACACTAGGATCTATAGTGGCTACCCTTCCTCCCGAGTAGCTAGGCCAAACACAACAACCAATTTCATAGCATAGAAGCCGATTCACAATTTGTCTCAAAATAGTCACACTATTAAATAGCATTAAAGTTCATTATGCCATTACGAAAATCCATAATATCATAGATAATTACTTTATCATAGTTCCTTTGTAAAATCATCAATACCCAAAAATTAACCATCATCACTGATCATCCCTTATAGAAGAAGATGATTCATAATATCACATACATATGTAAGGTTTGTTACAATCTAGATATAATGTGGGCTTGTCCCCTCACGCACATTAACCATTAATCAAAACATGTAATAAATTTCGAGAGTGTAAAACTAATTCATCATATCATTCAACACATGCTTTTATAAAGAATCAATCTTTCAAGAGAGTTTGCAAAAGAGACATATCAATTACCTTTATATTCAAAAAGGATTTTATTGTTTTAAAGAGATATACAAATCACAATAAGATTTTTAAAAGGGAGACATACATTCAAAATAAGGTTTTTAAAAGGGAGACATACAAATCATCCTTATAGCCAAAATATGATTTTTAGATAAGACATACAAACCACAACCAAAAAGTTCGTAAAAATCGATAGAAAGAGTATGTTCAAAAGAGACATACCTTAATTTGTTAAACAGTTTAACAAATCACTTTTCTAATGAAGAACACCCAAACCCTAGCTTGAATTACTTTGGAAAGAATTATGTTGCAACCCTAGGTTTTGATCACAAAATCATGTTAAGAATCATGGGTTTGATGTTAGAAAGGGATTAGGAACTTGAATTCAACCTAGAATCATGATATCACTTACCTTGTGTGGTTCTTGAGGCTTGGGACTTGTTCTTATTGACTTTAGGGTGATTTTTCGTGACTAGGGTTGTTGGGGAAATAAACCCCAAGCTTAAATATAACTTAAAACGCGTAAACCCGACTTTTTGACCCGAAACCGGCCTCGTTATGCGATGGTCGCGCGACGCATAGCTATTGTACGACCATCTGCAGGTCAATATTCAGAGAAGGGGTTTTTGTGCGATCGGCACGCGACGCATATCCCTCGCACGCGCCCCCACGCGCCTGAAAAGGCGTCGTGTGTGGTTACTTCCGCACGGTGTTCGGTAAAATGGACATAACTTCTTGTACGTAACTCCGTTTGGGCTGGGCGACCTACCGTTGGAAAGATATTTCAAAGATCTACAACTTTCATTGAGGAAGGGTTTCCAAATTCACAACATATTTTCATGAAAATCGCCCAGAAGACAGACCTACCAAAACTTAGGCGAATTTAAGAGGCCTTAAGAACTTCACTAATTGGTTTGACTTCAAAACGACCATCCTCCACCCGAACTCATCAAGAATTGATTCTTATAGATATAATATCATGTTGACACTATATTTTCACATATTTACACCTAACCCAAATTTACGGGGTGTTACATTATCCCCCCCTTAAGATCATTCGTCCTCGAATGAGGATAGTATTCTAGGAAGGTAATTTACCAACATGAATTTTAACCACACAATCACCTTGTGAACAAATAGTTCAAAACTTAACTCATACACCGAAATAGGAAACAAGTGAGGATATCTCTTTCTTCATGTCCTCTTCCGCTTCCCAAGTAGCTTCCTCGCATTATGATTTCGCCACAACACTTTGACCGACGCAACATCCTTTGTTCTCAACCTTCTAACTTGGCGATCCAAAATCGAACCGGTTCTTCTTCATAAGATAAGGATTCATCAATTTCAACCTCTTCATGATTCAACACATGAGAAGGGTCAGGTTTATACAACCTCAACATCGAAATGTGAAACACCGATGAACCATGGACAGCTCAGCCGGTAATCTCAACTCATAAGCTACCTCCCCAACTCTTCTAGTAATCTCATAAGGACCAATGTAGCGAGGACTAAGCTTGCCCTTTCTGCCAAAACACATTACCCCCTTCATAGGTGACACTTTTAAGAAAACCTTGTCACCAACAGCAAATTCCAATTCCCTACGCCTTATGTCCGTATAAGACTTTTGTCTACTCTGAGCGGTCTTTAGTCGTTGCACAATAAGATTTACCTTTTCGATCGCCTCATGAATTGAATCAGGACCCAACAACTCTACTTCCGTTGGTTCAAACCAACCAATTGGAGGACAAGCCGCCTCCCATAAAGGGCCTCATAAGGAGCCATCGAATACTAGCTTGATAGCTATTATTGTAAGCGAATTCCACCAAAGGTAGGTGTTCATCCCAACTTCCTCCAAAATCAATTGCACAAGCACGCAAGGCAGATATCCTCCAAACCTTCAAAGGATTTCCAAAAGTGAGCGAATGGTCTGCGCTTGCCCATCAGTTCATCATCATATTGCTTGAATTTAATCCTTTCTATAATATCGACCGTGATGGAGTGATTCCACTAACTCTCCATTTTCGCCACATCAAACCTAACCCCGGAGATATCAACCTTCATGGCGAGCCTTTTCGAATCTCTTTCCCCGTGGGCATGTTCGTCATGGCGAGCACGCAAATAAGCCAACGTGCCCATAGATTTTCTACTCAAAGCATCAGCAACCACATTAGCCTTACTAGGATGATACAAAATATTCAAATCGTAGTCTTTTAACAACTCCAACCACCTCCTCTGCCTGAGGTTCAACTCTCGCTGCTTGAAGATATATTGCAGACTCTTGTGATCAGTAAAAACATCACAATGCTCACCATACAGGTAATGACGCCAAATTTTCAAAGCAAATACCACAGCGGCCAACTCTAAGTCATGAGTCGGATAGTTCTTCTCATGCTTCTTCAACTGACGCGAAGCATAAGCAATCACCTTACCGTTCTGCATCAACACACAACCCAAACCAATTCTAGAAGCATCGCAATACACCACATATCCACCCGACCCGAAGGTAACGTCAAAATAGGAGCCGAAGTCAACCTTGTCTTAAGCTCTTGGAAACTCCTTTCACAAGCTTCAGACCACTGAAACTTAGCAGTATTCTGCGTCAACTTAGTCAATGGCGAGGCAATAGATGAAAAACCTTCCACGAATTTCTGTAGTAATTTGCCAAACCCAAGAAACTACGAATTTCCGTTGCACTAGTAGGTTTAGGCCAATCCTTCACTGCTGCAATTTTCTGAAGGTCTACTTTAATGCCATCCCCGGTCACCACATGGCCCAAGAAAGCCACGAGAATCGAAGCCGAATTCACACTTAGAGAATTTTGCATACGAACTTGTTCTCCTCAAGTGTTGTCAAAGTTATCCTCAAATGATTTGCATGATCTTCACGATTCTTAGAGTACACCAAAATGTCATCAATAAACACAATAATGAATCGGTCTAGATACGGCTTAAAAACACGGTTCATCAAATCCATGAATGCGGCGGCGCGTTAGTCAAGCCAAAGGACATGACTAGAAACTCAAAGTGCCCATAACGAGTACGGAAAGCAGTTTTCGGGATATCCTCCTCTTTTATCTTTAATTGATGATATCCAGACCTCAGGTCAATCTTCGAAAAGAACTTAGCACCCTGAAGTTAGTCGAACAAATCATCTATCCTAGGCAAGGGATACTTATTCTTAATGGTCACTCTATTAAGCTGACGGTAGTCGACACACATTCTCAGGGAACCATCCTTCTTCCTAACAAACAAGGCGGAGCACCCCAAGGTGAGGAACTTGGTCGGATGAAGCCCTTATCCAACAAGTCCTTCAATTGATCCTTCATTCCATTAGCTCACGGGAGCCATACGATAAGGTGGAATAGAAATAGGTTGGGTATCGGGGATAACATCAATCCCAAATTCAATAACCCTATCAGGAGGAATACCAGGAAGATCTTCAGGAAATACTTTGGGATAATCACTGACTATGGGAACAGATGCAAACTCGGGTACTACGGCTTTTGTATCATTCACAGCAACTAAATGGTAAATACACCCCTTAGTAATCATCTTATGAGCCTTAAGATAGGAAATAAATCTACCTTTTGGCTTAGCAGCACCTCCCACACAATAACGGGCTCTCTGAAAGGCGAAACGAACTAACTTATGACGACAATCCACATTAGCATAACACGCAGACAACCAGTCCATCCCCATAATTATATCAAAATCCACCATCTCAAGTTCATACAAATCAGCCATGGTCTCACGGCCTTTAATCACAACAACACAATTTCTATACACTCTAGAAGCAATAACAGGAACACCCGAAGGTGTATCAACAGCAAAGGGTTCCAACAAAGGTTCGAATTTCATACCCATATCAAGAGCAAAATAAGGAGTCACATAGGATAAATTTGAACCGGATCAATCAATGAGTAAGCATCATGAGAACGGATGGTAAGGATACTGTAACCACGGCGTCGAAGCCTCGGTCGCCTCTACGAGTTAGCCCATAAAGTCGAGTTTGTCCTCAAGAAGTATTAGCAACTTCCTTTCCTTTGCCGTTGTTACGAGCATTATGATTATTATTGTTATCATTACCAGCAGGCGGATTTCTAGCAAATGCAGAAACAGACGGAACATTCTTTTGGTTATTCATAGCAGCCACCTCACGTAGCCACTTTCGCATTCCCTCTTGATGTGGCCTCTAATCCCACAATGATGACAAATACGCTCTTCCCGCCACGCGGGCGACTACTTCCTGCGAAAACTTACTATTATTGTTTTTACGCGCTCCTGCCTACCCGGAAGACACACTTTAAGATGCGAATAAGCTCCGGAGTCCAGCAGCGAGAATACCCTTACTCGCCCTCCCTATAATTATTACCACACCGAAACCACCCGCCGACCGGCCTTCTTGTTTTGATCTCGATCCACCCTCTCTTCATTTTTCCAACTTTCTTGTTGTTCGACAAGCAGGCCCGAGAGATGAGAAAGTGCAAGTAGGAGACATAGCAACGGCGAAACGTACGGACTTGATACGTGGTACCAAGCGCTCCTTCGCAAAACGAGTCAACTTATGCTTTTCGGTCGGAATCATGTATAAAGCATACTTTGACGGACGCAGTGAACTCCGGACTATACTTAATGAATCGATTTGTTACCTGCACTCTAGCTTTTCAAATTTCGTAGCCATAGCAATTCTTTCCTCGTCAGACAAGAACCTTTCCATGAACGCCTCCTCAAATTCAGCCCACGTCGGAGCTAAAGCAGCGTCGCCTCTCTCAGATTCCCACATCTCAAACCGGAGCCGTACGTGAGCAACATTCTTCCAATCGATACGAAGCAAGCCTTATGGCTTGAGTCCCGGCATCCATTGCCTTGAATGCCTTGAAGGTCTCGTAGAAAGTGTTGGGGGTCATCCACCTCGTGACCCGAAGAACTGCGGTGTGACTTCGAGTCGAGGTATTCTTTAAGTACGCACTCCACTCAGAGATCCCGCCCTCCATCGCTGGCTGGCTGTCGAGCGGCCCAATGCAATCAACATTTGAATGGCCGTACCGCATAGTACCAATCTCGAGCACACCCGCAACGGGAACGACGGGAGCGGCGGTCTTTGGGGGTGGTGCTTGGTTTCCCGGCATCATTTCCATTACCAACGTTCGCGCCCAATTTCGGTTAACTTTCGCGGGACGTCCTCGTTTACCATTTTTGGATCGCGTCGAGTCATTTACGCAAGGCACGAATTAACGAGCGAATTAGAACGATCTAGAAAGGACTTTAAGCTTCTGGCACAATGTCTGAATCAAGAAGAATAGGAAACACCTATAAATGTCACCTTTTAGTTTTCTCGGTCGTGCGGGTGATCGAGTGCACAAGGAAAACTCCACTAGACACGGCTCCCGCGGAGACACCGACAATAATCCTAGGACGTATTTAAACCTGAGGCTGCGATGCCAAGCTTGTCACGCCCCAAAAACCCGCCACCTAGGCGTGACCGGCGTCCGACGTCGTAACAACATCGGAAGAACCTAACAATACAATAATAACACTTGAACCCGCCAGGTTCAACATTCGCCTCCAACAGTTTATAAAATAAAGGTAAACGAATCACGCATATAAGAATTAAACCAGCGAAAGTCTTTAGTTATCTATGCTTGTCAAACATAACAACGTGCCCAAAGAGTTAATCAATAACTCGATAACTACCACGAAAATGAATACTAGGGAGCTTAAGATCAAGGATTAATAGTCGACTCATCGGGACGCGGCCGGACAACTAATGTAACAAATAAGTAAATCAACGGGGTGTCCCACGAACGAATGTGTGGGCTCACCAAATTATCCCAACGACAGTCCTTCCGCAAAGCACACGGGTATCACGAACACCTTTCTTCTCCGTTACCTAACATACCATCGAAAACAACATATGGTATGCACACGAGTACTTCGTACTCGGTGAGTGCCTCGAGGACAATGAATAATACGAAAATAAAGTAAAATAATACATGAAGAAATCGGTCTTGAAAATCATATGAAATCAACGTAAGGGAGTTATTCGGTTTATGTATCTCAATAACAAGTATCAAAACCCATTTATAAAGCCTCTTGTCAATATACAATTTCGAATATGCCTTTTTAATCAATTAAGATAATCATCACCAATTTCATAAGAGAATAAGAATGTCACACATGCCAATACAAGCCCAAGAATCAAGCATATCGCGCATAGCGCACCACCTGACGGAACATATAATTCTCGGTGGCTATCCTTATCCCGAATAGCTAGGCATAAATCACACCGGACTATGTAGTACGCGTGGCTATCCTTCCTCCCGAATAGCTAGGCATACATCACACCGGTAGCGAACCCGGCGGTGGCCACTCTTCTCCCGAATGGCTAGGCAATGACACACAGGATCCATAGTGGCTACCGCTTCCTCACGTAGTAGCTAGGCCAAACACAACAACCAATTTCATAGCATAGAAGCCGATTCACAATTTGTCTCAAAATAGTCACACCATTAAATAGCATTAAAGTTCATTATGCCATTACGAAAATTCATAATATCATAGATAATTACTTTATCATAGTTCCTTTGTAAAATCATCAATACCCAAAAATTAACCATCATCACTGATCATCCCTTATAGAAGAAGATGATTCATAATATCACATACATATGTAGGGTTTGTTACAATCTAGATATAATGTGGGCTTGTCCCCTCACGCACATTAACCATTAATCAAAACATGTAATAAATTTCGAGAGTGTAAAACTAATTCATCATATCATTCAACACATGCTTTTATAAAGAATCAATCTTTCAAGAGAGTTTGCAAAAGAGACATATCAATTACCTTTATATTCAAAAAGATTTTATTGTTTTAAAGAGATATACAAATCACAATAAGATTTTTAAAAGAGAGACATACATTCAAAATAAGGTTTTAAAAGGGAGACATACAAATCATCCTTATAGCCAAAATATGATTTTTAGATAAGACATACAAACCACAACCAAAAGTTAAGTAAAAGCGATAGAAAGAGTATGTTCAAAAGAGACATACCTTAATTTGTTAAACGAGTTTAACAAATCACTTTCTAATGAAGAACACCCCAAACCCTAGCTTGAATTACTTTGGAAAGAATTATGTTGCAACCACAGGTTTTGATCACAAAATCATGTTAAGAATCATGGGTTTGATGTTAGAAAGGGATTAGAACTTGAATTCAACCTAGAATCATGATATCACTTACCTTGTGTGGTTCTTGAGGCTTGGGACTTGTTCTTATTGACTTTAGGGTGATTTTTCGTGACTAGGGTTGTTGGGGAAATAAACCCCAAGCTTAAATATAACTTAAAACGCGTAAACCCGACTTTTTGACCCAAAACCGGCCTCGTTATGCGATGGTCGCGCGACGCATGGCTATTGCATGACCATCTGCAGGTCAATATTCAGAGAAGGGGTTTTTGTGCGATCGGCGCGCGACGCATGTCCCTCGCACGCGCCCCCACGCGCCTGAAAAGGCGGCGTGTGTCGGTTCTGCACAGTGTTCGGTAAAATGGACATAACTTCTTGTACGTAACTCTGTTTGGGCTGGGAGACCTACCGTTGGAAAGCTATTTCAAAGATCTACAACTTTCATTGAGGAAGTGTTTCCAAATTCACAACATATTTTCATGAAAATCGTCCAGAAGATAGACCTACCAAAACTTAGGCGAATTTAAGAGGCCTTAAGAACTTCACTAATTGGTTTGACTTCAAAACGACCATCCTCCGCCCGAACTCATCAAGAATTGATTCTTATAGATATAATATCATGTTGACACTATATTTTCACATATTTACACCTAACCCAAATTTACGGGGTGTTACAGTTTCTGAGTTAGCTTTAAGGTTTTCTAGCCAAAGTGGAGGTCGACGTCATGGGTTACATTTGAGGCTCGCCGGTCCGGTTGGTTTGGATATAGAAATTCTTTAATTAGCATTGAAGGAAAATTGCAATTGTTTAAGGTCCATCTCTCCCTTTAACTGCTATTTAATTTTTTTTTTTAATGCTTGCAATAATTGATCATGTTTATGGGTAAGTGATTATTATATTTTTGCTCTTGAATTCCTTTAGCTGCAATGACGTTAATAAGAAAGGACTGTAACAGATTTGCACATCTTGCTGTAAGATTTGGGGTTTAGATTGATAAAATTAAAAAAGTTTTGTTAATTGGTAACATGCAATGATTATGGGCTGTTTGGTCACGTGAAAAATGGAAAAACAATGGCTTATGATTAATGAATTAGGTAGTTGGCTCATGGTAGGTGGTAAATAGATATTGCTTAGTATTAATTTCATTTTTAAGACCTGTTTGTTTTGTTTCGTTTCGTTCAAATATGACGTTGATTAATTAGGCCGTGATTTGGAGAATAGACTTGAAAGCAAGATTTTGGGCTTGACATCACTGTCATCCATTATTCAATTGTTGGGGTCGGTAGGCAAATTTTAGGATGCGATGCATGAATTTTGAAGGCGAGAGGTTGCCCTTTTAGTTGAATTAATTTTATCCGGGGAATGCCCCGAGTACTTGTATTAAATTTTTATCCGGGGAATGCCTCGACGTACTTGTGATGAAGCCCGCGGTGGACCCTAATCAGCAGTTAGTATACGATAGTTTAGTGTAGTATTACTTTTGTTTTCTTTTCAACATCTTTAGAAAAGGGCAACCTCGAGCCATTTTGTACGCGTACTTGCTTGTTTGTTTGAGTTTACCTGATTGAGTTTCTGCTTAAGCCAATACGAGTTAATTAAAGCGACTGTGCTAAAATCACAGGACTCGAGGGATGCCTCACACCTTCCCCTCGGTCAACAGAATTCCTTAAACGAATCTCATCGGCGATCGATTTTAGAGTCGAAACCGTTCTTAAAAGGGATAACTATTTTAAGGTGACTTGGCACACCGAAATCCATTATCAAATGGCAACTCTTATTATTTCTAAATTAGTCCCTTTTTTGAAACATATTTTTGTCACTTTCAATTTGAAAATCCTTTTGAGCTCAACATATAAATCATTATTTTTGTGGGAAAAAAGGAGTGTGACAGCTCTGGCGACTCTGCTGGGGAACTTTTAGAATTCGAGCTTTTCAAAAAAATGACTCGTATTGGCTTAGTTAGAAACTCTTGGGTGAATGTTTTGTTTAGTTAGTCATTTTTGCTTTATTTGCTATTTTCCTAAGTTTATTTGTTTATAGCATTTTCACTGTCTGTTACCGCTTTATATTTGGCATCATTTGCATAACCTCCCAATTCTTTCTGCAACAAGTTTCGGAGTACGTTGTAAGTGAACACGACCTTTTCGAGAGTCATCCGAATTTTTAGAGAGGGGGCATTTTAAGCGTGGAGTAGGCGGAAAGCAAAGCAGCCGCTATTGACCACGTGCCCCCTCGAGCAGCCTTGTTAGTGAGCCTCAGCCTAGGTCAGCCTTTAGGACACTATTATTTGCATCATATCGTTTGGACCTAGCAGGACTCGATCCTTGGTATCGTGTTCCTTTGTAGGAGACTTGTCCCAAAGTAATGTCAAAACTGGGCCCGCAACCCAAAAAGGCATGAATCATTCTATGTGCTATTTGTTGCATTTTGACGGTAAAAAGGTCATTTGGCGGATTGATTTGGGGAGGAGTGTTTGAAAAAAAATAAGAAGATTAGAGAGTGTTAGTAGGTGTTGAAAAGGATTTCGTAGCTTTAGGAGTCTTAGTGTTTTTTTTTTATAAAAAAAAAAAAAAAAACACAAAACACAAAACACAAAACGAAAAAGAGAGAGTTTCTTATTCCATACATTTTGTTCAAAAAAAAAAATTCCAAAAAGATTTTACTTTGGTTACTTCTTATAAAATAAAATAAAATGCTTTGTTAGTTTTAGTCTCTTTAGCATATGTCTTAGTCAAAACTCAAAAAAGATTTTATTTTTGTTCTATTCTATGTTTTTGAAAAAAAGAGTTGTATTTGTTTTTTTGTTTTTTGAGTCATGAGTCAATTTTTCAAAATGTCCTTAACAGTCTAATCGGACGAACTACGCACACCTGATTCCCGTCCTTCGGGGCTGGATACGTAGGCAACCCTCATCAGGTCCAATATTATTTGGTCTTGTGTCTAGGGTTGGTCTAGGGAATGTCCTTCCTTACCCTTGGGTAGTTGTTGCAAAAACAGAGGTCGTTCCTGTACTTTTCGCCTGGTCAATAGAGAGTCAACTGCGGGGGGTTCATACACCCGCTGTCAGTTTGAGTCCATTAGGTCATTTTCTCTTGGTAGGATCCCGAGGGCCAGGAGTATCTGTCTGTAGGTCTATGTTAGTCATTCACAGTTTGTTTTGGTAAATGCAGGGTGGACACGTCAACCCGCTCGAAAGTATTAATGGTCGTTAAAATCCCAAAGAAGCTACGTAGTTGGTGGAAAATGTTCAAACCCTTAGAACAAAAAGAATTGATGAATAGGCTAGGTACCCTTATTTCATTAATGGATATGACACCTCGTCCTGACCTGACTGAGGCGTTGTTAGGATTCTGGAACCCACAGGAGATGATTTTCAAATTTGGGGATGGAGCATGACTAAGCCTTAGGGAGCCTTAAAAATTCATGGGTAACTTTGGACTTCTTGTGGGAAAGATTCGCTAGGCCCAACGAGTATTATGAATTCTTCAACGAGTTTATTATGTCCTATGACTCGTGGATGAAGAAACGCCTCATTACTTTTACAATAGCGTTGTTGGGAACATTAATATTTCCTCAAGAAGATAGGCAGATTAGCATACACTTAGGGGGCGTAGCTCGGGCACTCTTTAATGAAGACATCCGCGTCCGTAATAAGGTTACTCTCGTCCCAATGATCTTAGTTGAAATTTACCGAGCCTTGAGTCGGATGCAGAGAGGAATGAGATTTTTGAAGGTAGCAATTTGATTTTGCAATTGTGGATGATCGAACATCTACATCCACCCAAACTTACGGTCCCATCGACACTTGTCTACGTGATAGGGTCGTGTGTATCGAGCATGGAATGCAATTTGATAAATTTGCACTACCCATAGGTGTCGAGGCTTGGGTCAAATACTTTGGAGAGGTAACTGAGGAGAGCATATTATGGACATATTTATGGCTTAAACCGGATGTGGTGCTAGTGAGATCTCGTATAGAGCCATTGTAGGTATTGGTTGGACTTCGATGTGTTAGGCCATACACCCCTGCTAGAGTGATGCGACAACTTGGTAGAAGGCAATATATCCCATTGGTTCCCATAGTCGAGGGTATGTCATAGATTTTGATGGGAAGGTTCCTAGTATGACTAAGTTTTGCACGTACGGGGACCATGGAGAGAAAATGGGCAAAGACACTTTGATAAAAATACGACACTCGCCAGGATACACTCACGAGTACTATATATGGTTACAGTCAACTGACCGGGGCATTCTTAGACCCTTACCTCCACGTACAAAAGGCGCGTTCGACAAAGAAGCTGTTGATTAAATATTACTCCGGCAGGCCACGAATCAGGCCCGCCAAGCAGGAGAAACCCATGCAGTTGAGAAGTCCCTTTTTAGAGCAGCAATAACATCTGTGAAGTCGCAACTGGCAAGATTAGTTGGAAATTGTAACACCCCGTAAACTTGAACTAGGTGTGAATATGTAAAAATCTAGTATTAAGATGATATTTTATCTATATGAATCCATTCTTGGTGAATTCGGGTGGAGGATGGTCGTTTTGAAGTCAAACCGATTAGTGAAGTTCTTAAGGCCTCTTAAATTCGCCTAAGTTTTGGTAGGTCTGTCTTCTGGGCGATTTTTATGAAAATGTGTTATGAATTTGGAAACACTTCCTCAATTAAAGTTGTATATCTTTGAAATATCTTTCCAACGGTAGGTCGCCCAGCCCAAACGGAGTTACGTACAAGAAGTTATGTCCATTTCATAGAACACTATGCGAGCAGACACACGCCGCCTTTTCGAGCGTGTGATGGCCCGCATCGGCGGCCGATCGTGCAATAAGTCGAGTATTGAGCTGCAGAACATTGCGCGATGGTCCGCATCGCGGACAATCGCGAATCGGGTCGGATTCGGGTCAAAAAGTCGGGTTTACGCGTTTTCGGTTATATTTAAGGTTTGGGGTTTATTTCCCCAGCACCCCATTCACGAAAATTTACCCTAAAGTCAATAAGAACAAGTCCCAAGCCTCAAGAACCATACAAGGTAAGTGTTACCATGATTCTAGGTTGAATTCAAGTCTCGATTCCCTTTCTAACATCAAACCCATGATTCTTAACATGATTTTGTGATCAAAACCTAGGGTTGCAACATAATTCTTTCCAAAGTGATTCAAGCTAAGGTTTGGGTGTTCTTCATTAGAAAAGTGATTTGTTAAACTCTGTTTAACAAATTAAGGTATGTCTCCCTTTAAAAAAAACTTATTGTGATTTGTATGTCTCTTTAAAAATAAAATCCTTTTTGAATATAAAGGTAATTGATATGTCTCTTTTGCAAACTCTCTTGAAAGATTGATTCTTTATAAAAGCATGTGTTGAATGATATGATGAATTGATTTCACACTCTCGAAATTTATTACATGTTTTGATTAATGGTTAATGTGCGTGAGGGGACAAGCCCACATTAAATCTAAATTGTAACAAACCATATATATGTATGTGATATTATGAATCATTTTCTTCTATAAGAGATGATCGGTGATGATGGTTAATT